>NW_020955226.1:722808-765308 GCF_003031625.1 Empidonax traillii
AGCAAGAAAGCAACAAATATTCTTAAATGCACATCTATTTTTTTAAGACAAGACAAGCAAATAAAACATTACCTTTCCTGAAAAAACCTTAGTGTACCTCTACTCCCCGAAGTACTTCTAAACACTTTCTGGCCATTTCAAAATGCTGCAAACTTTACGTGTGAACCTTTTACAAATGTCATAGCTGACAAATGTAAGAGGTGTGAGTAATTCTTACTTTGTTTCTTATATTCTGTGTTCCTATATTCAATTTATTCTGCTGATTTATAGTCCTTGCTGTGAAAATTTTTGTTTGGTTAATTTGAATGTGTTTGGCTCTAATGATGACCATTCAGTCCTGTGACAGCTTACACTTGATCAAAGGAAGCAGAATACACTCAAAATTTTCCTTTTCAAATCAAGATGAAACCTGTGCTCTCTAAACAGAACAAGCTTTAGCAATTACAAACGGTTGAAAATTGTGCTTTTTAAAGTACAAAATTTTCTCCTATTCTTCTGAAATTTCTGAGATCTTTTCTATTATCTTTTCAAAAAGAGGAACAAAAGCGTTATTCAAACACTGGTTTCACCAATGTGCTATGAAACAGTTGCTCTTACTTGTTCCAAAACATTCAAGGATTTACACTCATTTTTCTGTTAGAGCAACAGAATGGGACCTAGTACCAAGATGTTTACCTCCTACCATCCTCAGTGGATTTTTTGTGACTGGCTTACAAGATATAGTCCCTCATTCTCAGGTATTAAGTGTATAAAGAGATCCTAAATGTGTGATTTGCTTGCATTCAGAAAATGCTTTAAGAGGTCTTGATTTAGCTACTAATTTTGTATGGCTTTAGCCTTTTGATATTTTTCCCCCACGTTTTGTATTTGTCACAGCCTTTATTACATGTTTGATTTTAGAATCTTGACAAAAAAAAAAAAAAAAAAAAAAAAAAAAAAAAAAAAAAAAAAAAAAAAAAAAAAAAAAAAAGTAATTTTGCATAAAATCCTGCAGAATTCTACTAAAAAAGAAAGACTTCCCTTCTATAGTCAAAACAGGTGATGTTCTAGTTGCTGACTGACACTACAGATGGTGGTTTTGATCCGAATACCATGAGGTATCAATTCAAGTGTTTCTAACTTGTTGAGAAGTACAACTGTGCACTTGTATGGAAAACTACATTTCTAATCAAAACAAATAATGCAATTGGGATTATTTGACAGACTCTAGTTTCTTAGCACTTCTTGACTAGTATTGATCACAAGTGTTCTTCTCTATCTCTCACAAGAATCCTGTATTTTAACTCTTCTTTCACTTGAAATGATCTTCAGTTAGTTCTGGCCTACTCCTAGCCATAATACCCCATTGACAACAAAGCGAATCAGCAGCTGGTTTGTAGTGGGACTATGTGAATACCCATATGCTTTCCCCACAAGCCTTAAACCATTAGACTCACTAATATTTAAAATTTACTCACATTAGCAATAGGCACAATAATATTTCATTCCCTCACAGGTCAAGAGTAGTCAGTTTATAAAGTATTTTCGAGATAACTGAAAGGTACTTTATGGCTGGAAATATTACAGTAGGGATCAGTCACATGAAAAAAAAAAGGTAAAAAAAATCTAAATTACTATTGTTACCTGCAGCCTGGTCAATGTCATAATGAGGGAAACAGAGTAAAAGAACAAAAAACCTTTAAGAGCTAGATTTTTATGAAGAATTGTTCTTTACTGTCTTTAATTAAATTACTAAGTTTGAGAAGTTAGTTATTTTTCATGAAGTATCTTCTCACCAGACAGGCCTTCTCCTAGTTGTCTCCATTTTAATTAAGTGATTACTTTCATGAGAGAAGGATCTATATCAATTTTTAGTTCAGATAGGAAAGAAAGAAAAAATCTTGTGTCAGTCTTGACAGATTATATTTGTAGTTTGAAGGAGAACAGTCAAGGTCAAATAGGTGGCTCTGCATCCACTGTGTTAAAAAAATGTCCCTGTACCTATAGGTAGCAGTATCTTAATAATTATAACAAACCAAGGATAGTTAGTCTTGGAACACAAAACATGCAAGCCTCGAACTAGAGTGCACTCAAGTCAGCATCTAAGCCCCTTCATCTCCTCTGCTTGTTGATAAATCTTTGTGCTCCCCAGGGACAAGTAGCCATTCATCCAGTCTTTCTTCACCCAGGTCACGATTAGAAGTGATACACATTCTTAAATAGAACTTATCTATGTTACTATTCTGGGCTATGAGTACCAATCATGGCATTTTGATATCTTTGAAAAAATGCTTTAAAAGAGGCAAGATTTAAGCAACAATAGGAATAAAATATAAGTATTGCTTCAAATAAGGTAACAGAACAGTTTGGGATGTATTGGAAATAGTACATGCAGTATATGCTCCAATATAAATGCTTTTCTTTTTTTTTTTTTTTTTTTTTCCCAAAAATTAGATATCTCATATGCTACACACAATTCAGATCTGTGTCATTAAAAAGAGATAATGACTAAACTGTTCTAGTTCTATTCAGGCCAATATATTCATGTGTGCTTCTGTGTATATAAAACATATAAAGTAACCTTTTGGAAACTAATGTTAATCAGAAATAATTACATATGAAATCAGAATTAACATGTCAATATATATTTGATTCATTCTCCCCTTTTACAATACTCCGATCAGAGTAAGCTGGGAAGTGAGGAATAGTATATCCATTTGAAATTCAGAGACACTTCCTTAATTTAAAATTTAATTGGAAAAATTTAATACACTTTGTTATCTTTAACTTCCAATTTGACACTACTGGATTTAGCAAGTAAGTGTGAATACAGCAACTAACACATCTCTGTATAGGTTATGTTGCGGTTCATGGCGAAAGTGGCGGACTCGTGACATGCAAGAGGCAGACCACCAGAGTCCTCACGCAGAATTGCATTAAGTCACTTCAGGCTCATGTAGTGTAAAGAAATCTTGTGGGACTGAATCCCTTACCCTGATTTGAAATGAACCCAACTCAGCAAGGACCTGAATCTTGTTTGATACAATGCCTTCTTTCATCCAAGCAAGTATCCTGAAATTATTCAAATCTGGTCTGATGGTAAGGTCAAACCCTACTTTTTTGGCACGTACAGGAACAGTATCATAATTCAGCATTACACACTGGCTCAAAATATCATTACTATATCATTACTATATCATCAGAAGATGCCATCTTCTTAGAATTGAGTCAAGCTACATCTTCTGCTGTTCAGACCTAGGGTACACATCCCCAAGTTTGGATACCTTATCAAATACTGGAAGGGTTTTTGGAATGTGAATTTTAGTGCCTGATGAAACTAGTTCTTTAAATGCTCAGGTCCTGAACTTAAACGACTTGGTCACGCTGCTGTGATGTTTCACCCACCTCTCAGTGCTAATGAATTATGAGCAGAAAACAAGACAAGAAAACAAGGAACACATGCTCAGTTTTCTTATAAAGCACTTAAAACAGATCATTGAAAAAAAAAATTGAAAATCACACTGCCTAATTTCACCTTTTGTTTTTAACTGATCATTCAGCCTTGTAGGTTTCTAGGTAAAAACACTGGTGGTCCCTGGGAATGGAGACCAGTAGATAGTTGATACCTCACACTGCACTTTGATAGCTCTTAGTACTGACCTTTGAATGAAATGTCAAATGCTGACTGATCCTGCTGCTTGAACTACAGATTAGAGTTTACATTTAAGGAAGTCCAGGCTTATGCAGTTGCCCCAAAAATATGCAACATAAACTTATTATTTGACACAGTTTAACATCCTACTTCAGCAGGATCTCAGCTTCTCTAAATCTCAACATTATGTTATATTCGGAAGCCAACAGAGCTGCTGATGTGATGTTGGTTTTTTTAGTACTGCTTTTAAAGGTAGAATGCCACCCACGAAGACTGCCACCAACCAGCAATCTAGGTTATTCTTGACAAAGTCTCAGGAAAATAATGACCAAACCTAACCCAGCTTCCGCTGTGAGAAAATCATAACCTTAAGTTCAGAGTCTAATCCTGGGATGAAATGTAAGCATTCCCAAAAATATTGCAAAATTGTCATTACCCAACATAAATCTACTCCAACAGCCATTGTCTATGGGGGAATTCAGAAGCTGAAGCTTTGTGACTTGCATGGTAAGGCTGTGGCTGCTAAAAATGAACGGTAACTAATTGATAGGGGCTTCAAAATGAAGATATATGGTATTTGAGATCCTCTTTTGATCTTTTTTGCTTTCACACATGTGCCCTTCTGTATCCTGTGGATCTTCTATGTGGCTCGGTGGGTACATGCTCCACATGGTATTCTCTCTTTCTGATGTTAAAATACAGCACATAGGCTGTTACACATGGTGTAGGAGCCTCTCTTTGATGGACATATAATCAAGCAGGAATTTGAAATATGGCCAAGACTTTGCTTTTATTTCTTGGCTATTGGACATAAGTGTGAATTTAGCCTGTAAAATTTATTCTTTTTCATTGTATTAGATAAATTGAAGTAAGTGGGAAAATCCTTCTTCTTAATTCCTTCTCCTGCAGTTTATTTCACAAAGTATGGTTTAAGCTACCAGTACTTAAACATATATGATATGATAGCATTGTCAATACAAGACATTATTAGGAACTATTTTATTGTCATGACAAAACTGAAGCATGTTTCTTCCCCTTTTCTTTTAGTCTTACCAATCAATGCTATTACACCCACTGGTTTTCTCCTGCATGAGCACACTTCTATTAACTCCTATGTGTCACTCATTTCAGCCTGCACGTTAAAATACTTGTCCTGCAATTAAATTTCTCAAAAAGCCCTCTCTATCAAGGTATTTTCCACTATTATTTGTTGCAGATGTGTTTGTGAGCAGTTCTTCTAAGTAACTATTTGAAGTATTTTACTCATATACTATGAATTACATGTTAATATTTTATTTAAACACATTCTATTATATAAAAGAAATCTATATTCTACTTTTAAATATAGAAAATATAATTTAACCAAGCAAGTTTGTAACTTTCCCTTTTTTTACTGTTAATTTCTTCTTAATTGAAATAATCTTCTTTGCTAGGCACAGATTATCCTTCTCAATAATGAAAACTTTCCAGAATTCAGCAATAAATATCACTGAGTGTAAACTTCAACACGAATAGCACATTACTGTAGGATTAGTGCAGTTTTATTTACTGTGAAGCAGGTTACTATTCAGTTATTCCGCATCTTACAAAAGCGTATATCTATCTTAGAAGAAAGTTCAAGTCTGAAGATTTTGTTTTTCTTATAAAATGCAATGGAAAGATAAAATATATACATATATATATGAAAGTGTTTAACTGTTTTGCAGTATTGAAATATTATTCTAAATGCATGAAATAGTAATCTGACAAAGAGTGAAAAAAATGGACAATTCCAAACAAGAACTCTATTGAAACAAAATATTTCATTTAAATTTCCACCACCACCACCCCCCTCCAGCCCTCATCAATAGTCAATTCACTTGTCCCACATCTACATGAGGTCACTCAAATGGCCTTGGATCCTTCCACAATTTCTTAGCACCCAAAAGAATGTAAGCAGAACTCATGTTCTGGCTCTAAATGTACAAGGTCACAAGGTTCTTCTGGGGGAGAAATTTTACAGAGTTTCAGTAATGCTCAGTTTATGTCAGTGGTCACCAAACAAGTAATATATTGAGTCTGTTATCGAAAACCTAAATATTCCTTAAGCACATCTACAAGAAAGGGAACCAAAAAAAAAAAAAAGACAACAACAAAACAAAACAAACCCAACCCCCTAGGCCTCAGATACTTTGTATAAAATGTCACAGTATCAGCTGTTAAAAAAGCAGACTGATTAAATATCAATACCTGCTTTGCAAGCATTGTGAATTTCATACCACTATTGTCTCTGTAATATGATCTTGCAGTGGTTGAGGGTATTGCAGAAAATAAACTACAGAGCTGCAGTGGATTGGAGCCTCCCACCACCACAGAGCAAGCCCAGCATCCAACTATTGTCCTTTTATGCTCTGGAACTGCTGGAGGTTTATGCCTTGTTTGGTTTTGATGGCCTTTGTCTAACTTACACTATGATCTACAGTCCTTGCTCTGTTTAACCCTTCTTTAAGCTGCGTAGTCCATGCATTCAGGACCTCTGCCTGATACACTGACCATGCGAGAATTATAGCCCATCCAGCACTATTTCCAAAACAGAGACTGGCTAATTTATCACTACCGTGAACTCAGATTCCCTCTTACAAGTACCTATCAAGGACAATTCAACAGCTACTCTTTCCTTTGCCACATATATAATTAGTTTCCTAACACAGAACAAAATAAGATCACTGTAAAACTGTATCTTTTTTAATATAATACAGTTTATTAATATTTTCATTAAATAATAGACATAACACTAACATGTGATTATTTTAAATAATTTTTTTTAATCCTGTTACTTTTTTAATTTTGCTTATGGAGGAACATACTTTGGCATGAAAAGTGACTTATATCCAATCAGGCCTGATCTCCAGTTGAAACAAAATGAAACAAAGCAAGATAAGGTGAAAATTCAGTTTGTTGATAACTAACATTAAAATCAATAAAAAGTGTAAAAATTCAAGAGATAAATAGTAATGTATTCTTATTTTCTAGAAGAACAGCAGACAGTACTAACTAAAGACAATAACTTTCAATTCATATGAAAAGGTTTAGTCTTCAATCCCTGTTTATATAAGAGTGGAACTGGGCTGTGGAGAAACAAATGTGCAAATTTGAATAGGAACTCTTATTCTTAAATAAATGGAAAGGGTATTAATATGCTCAGTTGTTTGTTCCTCGGTTTCTTTCTTTGTGAATAACTGGTCAAATTCATGAACAGCACATGTGAGCTGCCAAGGAGTCATCAAACACTATCACTTCAAAGGAGGCTTCAGAATAGGTCTCCTTGTGAAAGTGATGAAGTATCATTAATCCAAAATACAGCCAAAACCAGAGAAACCCATATTTCACAATTCTCCCCATTCTTCTGCACTACTAAGATCTTTTTCTTAACCCACTGTTTATGCCAAAAATGCATTTGACATTGAGTGCTTCCTGCAAAAGATTCTTGTAGCTCTTCAAGCTAAAGAATATCAGGACATGAGAAATAGGAGAAAAATTAAATTGGATATCTAATGGGTATTGCGAAGTTCTCCTCAGTCACCAAGCAAAGAGGAGATCCCCACCAAGCCAGGTAGGCATGTCAGGGAAGCAGAAGAACATGCCTTTGGTGGTGGAGCTGTTCCTATTCTTGTTCGCTCTTCAGGACACCAGAATTTTTTTTTCCTCTCCTTTTTGACTTTCCTCAATGTTATTTTGGAGAGCTGATACCATACAGCATTTTTATTCTTATTGAAATAGCATTCCTCAAAACACTCCCAAGTAAATTCTCACCTAGTAAAATAGTTTTGGTTTCCCAGTTATGAAAATATTCATAAAACATGATTCTATATAGTCATAGAACTACTAACCCCAAGACATTAGAGGGATGGAACCCATTCAAACTGTGAAAGCCTCTTTACAGCCTTTGCCCTACAAAAGCCACTTCTGTATTTGTGAATAAAGTCCATTGCTGAAAACAATAATTTCAGGAGCTTGTTTTTATCTTACTGATGGCCAGTGTTATGCCACAGAATGAACTGTGGTAAAATATTCCTTCACCGTACCTTCGTTTCAGTGAGATAGAGAGCTTAGTCCGTATCAAAGAAATTCTACATGAAAAGTGTTCATGGACAGTGCAAGGTGTACAAGAAAATATGCATATATTTCTATTTCTTGAAAGAAACAATAGATCACTCTGAACTCACATCTTATAAATTCTTAGCCCACCAGTCTGTCTCTCTGAAGAAACAAACACCTATCAGAAATATTTGCCAGGTCCTCTGTATTTTGAATTCAACAAGCATTCACAACAGTATGAAGGATTTTTGCAACTTTTTTAACTTACAAGTCAGTGGAGATCCTCCTTTTAACATTTTAAAAGGCTGCTACAGAAGCCCTATTAAGAATATAAGAACAATAACAACAGCTTTTTTTTTTTTTTATGTTGTGCTCTATTCAGCTGATACTGTCCTTTTGGAAAGCCAATGACTTGTTAGTACCTCTAGCAGGAGTGTGAACAGATGCGTCCCTGACAGGCGATGGATGGTCAGGGTCCATCTGGCCAGTGCAGCTTGGACAGAAATGATGTATACAGCTTCATCAGCGAATGACTGTCATCAATCCTGTGCCATGGATAGCGTAAATGACAGCTACACTGCAGCTGAGGCCCAGGTGTGAGAATGGAGCAGGGGCTGATTTAAGAATGCTGGGTAATCAGGAATGTATAGTCTCCTGGACTTTAATTTGTATCTTTAACCTCCTATAAATATCCCTGTATACTGTAGGAGGTATGTGTTTTTAAAGAGTCTGATAGTCAAATTAGCTTCAGGATGACAGACATTCTTTGCTCTCCTTCAGCTGCTGATTACCCCAGTTCCCAGTATACATTAACAAATGCATGCTGAGCTTTGGTCACTGTACTGCAGACTCTACAATTTAATTATTACCTCATTGATTTTTCATGTATTTCAATTTTCTTTTCTTCAAGTCACAGTGACTGTCCTATTGGGGGCAATGTTTGTTTTTTTCTTTCCAAGATTTCCTTGTGGAATTTATTTTGAATTCAAGGATTTATTTTTTTTTAACCCATCAGGAACTCATATTTGCTCAGCCTGTCTGTTCATAGACAGGTAGATGCATAATCCCTTAAAATAAAACTGAACTTTACGGTTGAAGCTAGATATAAACAGAAAATGGCAATGCTTTGACCACTGGTACTAAAGATACCTCTGGTTTTTTATATGGTCCCTTTTCAGCATGCATCAAAGAGCATGCATAATTTGCATCTATTAGCATTTTATTATTTCATAGCACTGGGGACAGGAAAATGGACACAATTATTGTATCCTCACAGGGTATTTCTCTATTTATAACTATTTCACGATAAATTGCTTTTCTTTATCAGTGGATCATATGGACTAATGTAGTGATTTAAAAGCACAGGAAGCTATGAATGCTTTATATAAGGATATGAGTCAGTACTTTCAGTTCACAGAGATACATTCGTTGTCATAAACAGTATCATCTACAATCATATTCCCTTAAGAAGCAGTCAATTGCCAAGGGCTACATTTTGACCAGGTAAAGGTGCATTGCATGCCAGAAGCAAGACCTTTATGAATACATCATACTATATATAACATACTGCCTGCACAATTTGCCTATAAGCATGCAAAAAAAAACAACTTAAAAAATCCAAGATTTCCAATGTATAATCCATGCTTGCAGGCATTAGAATTACTGCGTATTTCTCTCAGACTGAAACTTTAAAAAATATCACAAATCATTGTAGCTCAAGAAAGAGAAGCTTTAGGAAAGCATGATGCAAATTTTGGTAAATTATCATGAAGGGGGGGTGGTGTGGGACAGTACTCCAAACATCCCCATTCCAGATACAGAACTCAGTTAATATGCAACATACACAAGCAAAGAGGCCTTAACATGAACTTTGCAGAGGAGGCTACAACGGGCCACATTAATTGCAGGTTACAAGGAATGTGATCAATTTTCATCTCCTAGTGCTGACTTTTGCTGGCTCTCCTTCAAGTTCCTAGAGCAGATGTGGAGCATAAGGGCAACAGAGGAAAGTGGAGATGCCTCAAGAATGGGGTACCCTGGTCCAGCTCCTTTTTCATCCAAACAGAGTGAATGAATTAGACCTGGTTTGGGAAGAAATCCTCTTTTTTAGTACCTGAATATATATATACACACACACATATACATACATACATATATATATATATATTAGAGTATGTGTAGATTAGCATGTGAGAGCACCTGAGCATGTATGTGTATTCTTGCAAGTCGTCAAATTCTGAAAACAGTTTCATTCAAGCTCACTGAAAGTCAAAACCAAGAATTATTCTGAAGAAAGAGATTGGAAAATTCCTTGCTAAAAATTCTTCTTTAGACAACATGGAACTCTTTAGCCTCCTGATAGAAAATTTAAAAAATCATCCCCATAAGCAGATGGAGAACTATCATCTGGATTTTCCTGAAGAAAACCTATTTGCTCCAACAGGAAGGGAAAAAAAAAAAACCCAAATAAAAACCAAAACAGTTTTGTAGAAAGGAAATTTTTCATCAGAATACTAATACAACAAAACCCCCTGAAAATTCTACAAAAAGACTATAGTGCAGGTTTCTATGAAACAGAGATGAGTTGTATCTACACAGACTATTGGCTTTAAGTGGTTTAGGGAGAGATTTTCAAAAAGCACATGTGGAATTTAGTATTGGTAATCTCCAGAAAGTCTTCGTAATTTTTGCACACTTGAAAAAAAAGATCCTTTTCAATATTTTATAGTGCTGTGGTTTAACCTTTAGAATATGAATAGAGCCCGCATCTATGTAGGCTTACTTGTTATCCAGTAGTGCAGGTCAGTACCCATCAGATCAGTGCGACCCCAGGAGGAGACGGAAGTGGAGGAGGGCCATTGAGCAGGGAGCACTTAGACCAATGAATCACAATTACAGGAACACCTGTGCTAACAAACTGTGTCCTGATCCACCGGGAAAACCTGCACTGTGCTCAGTAGCCCTCAGAATTTCTCATTTATTATCACTGGTGGGTTGGCCTGAAGTTGCATATTGTGTGTGAAATTCAGAAGGACATTGGTTCAAGACCTCTTAGGATGACTAAGCTTTCGTAGGGCTTTTTGCTGCTTCTCCAGTATATGCATTTTAGCATTACCTTCAAGGTGCTGTTGGGGGCTTTTAATTCACACATCTCAGTTTCAAACAGCAACTCACAAGTCTGAGGAACGTAGTTTCAAAAAAGTTACATCCAAAATCATGCTCACACTGAAAGTGACATATGTTTGTTAATGGATGTTAATAAGATGTAGCTATATATTACATAACAGAGAGAAAGAGAAAATAGGAAACATAACCATGCAGTACTTGAAAACATTTCCCTTGCACACTGCTACAGTATTATCTGTTATTATAGGTGTGGAACAGCTTTACTATTTCTGTGTCATTACAGTAAATTACCTACCTGAAATGTAAGGAAAGGCAGCAGTTTAATGAGGAATTGCTACTTTGTGAGAGTTTGGACTGGCAGGAA
The DNA here is from genome assembly GCF_003031625.1 of Empidonax traillii. Classification (NCBI taxonomy): domain Eukaryota; kingdom Metazoa; phylum Chordata; class Aves; order Passeriformes; family Tyrannidae; genus Empidonax; species Empidonax traillii. The sequence continues at coordinate 734,007 of NW_020955226.1, forward strand.
ATAAGAGCATTATTGCCTTTCATACCTTTCTCTAAAGGCAAGAATACATTAATAAATCCCAAGTTTCTTCACTTCTGTACTATCATAATACTGTACAACATCTGTTTTCCCATATCTGCAAGAAAACTACTGAATACATCACTGAACAATGGACCCTCATGATCACATACAAGATAGAAAGCGTTCAGACTCTTCCTGTGAAATTTAGCACATAATATTGTTGGTATGCAGAAGACAGAGCCACGTCTTGAATATTATACATATATTTCACAATAAGAAAACGTAAGAGTAGAAGGCCACGCTACACAACTGAGAGGAAAGTGTCTGTCCAGCAAGCATAGTTCTTCTGGCCTCAGAAGTCACTATGCTTTAAGAATTGTGCAGACAAACAGATATACGGAGATCAGGGCAGAAGAAGATCTTGATATGCTCTCTTTTTCTATCTCAAAATTTTGTGCAGTCACAGTCTGAGGCTTTGAACATATTTCTGTCTGTATGTCCTTCAGCTCTGGTAAAAGAACAGCTGCCTTACATCTGACTAGGCTTTAGCACATCTGAAAACCCCAGGTAGGATTGCTGTGTATACATAATACCCAGTGAGCTGAAGGCATGTCACAACACTTAGACTGAGCTATGTCGATGACATGGAAAACTAAAATATCCCATCTGTGGAGTACCATCATGCTAGGAGACATTTCACTACCCAGGCGCTATTCTGCACATTTGTATATATTTGTGAGTACTTGTAAGGAATACTGAATGTAACAAAACTCCTGTATCTTAAAGCCAGAAGAAAGGTAAAGAGTGGGACAGAAGATGATGTGTGAGAAAACAAGTAAAACATTTGGAGAAACTCTCCACTTTCTGTAAAGAGCTTACATGACATATTGTTTTAGGGGGAAGAGAATTAGCTAGGCGCTAAACAATTTAATCTATCATTCCTCAGAGCAGAATCAAAATATCATTCTCACTTGATACACAAGTACTTCTCAGGATTCGGATTTAATCACAACTAGAAAACTATTCAGCTGAGTTACCCTTTCCCTCATTTCTCATAAAATGAGAAGGTATTTATTTTGTTTACCAAAAAGAGCAAAACATCACCAAAGTTTTGTTTATTTCTGGACCTCTCTCTGATTCTCCGACTCCTCCAATAGCTACTATTTCCCAGTGTTTTATTTTGTCAATTAGATAGCACCCACTGTTATCCCCTGCAAATCTCCCCAACCACACCACATCTAACAAAATGCCTGCTCAAATTTCATTAGATTTTCCAAGGCAAAGTATCACATTGTACCGAACAAATTAAAAGTAGTGGAAGTCCACAAATACAGTGTACATGTGTTATCACTGATACTGTTTTTTTCAGTCATTGCACTAGCTTGTGAACCAGCATAGGACAAAATGAAAAAGGATATAGAAATGTGTGTTCTTACTAGGATTGATTTCCAGCTCTGTAGGAGAATTGAGAGGGAAAGCCTAATCCAAGATACTGGTGATTATTAAACTAATTTCCCATTAGCAATACTTGCATAGTCAAGATTTTATATGTGCCCAGTGTGCCTTAAAACTCTTTTGATGCAGTTTTGCTATTCTGGTTTTGGGACTTGTTTGATTGGAAACCACTAAGCATGCTTAACTGTGCCACATATTTTTCCTTCTGATTAAAATGCAGGCTGGCACAAGCAGAGACTGATGGCCTCTGAGTTTATAGATTGACCAGGGCACCTGCCGTGCAAGCATCTTTGTGCTGCCCCATCACTGAATTTCATTCTGACCTTGAAGCATCACACTTGATAAAGCTGAAAGTTAGTTTCTATTTCTATTTCCAGCCCTGTTTTTTAGTATCCCTTAACAGACTGTCAACTGTACTCTGACACAATGGTGCCTGCATCTTCTAGGTTGTAGCTCTCAAAAGATAGTAAAGTTAAGGCTTTCAGCTACAGACTTTTGCAGCTTTTCTACATGATTCTGATTTTAAATATTTTTAAACAAATTGTAGTAATAAGACCAAGAAGACATCTACTGATGACAGCTTGAATCTCCAGTGATTGTGCTGGATACTTAAGACTGTACCTGGCCATGTTGGTACCAGCCAAAGTTTTTTGGTTCAAGGCCTATTCAACCTGGTTCATAAACAATAGCTGGAAGTGAAGTTTCCCCTGAAAATAAGAACACTTTCTGAAATGTCTTTTGCAGTAAAACAATTGTAGATACAGGTCACAATGAATGCAAGATTTATCCAGTACAAAGTTTCTAAGCCCTGCTCCAATGTATGGCAAACCAAGTACAGAAATCAGAAAAAAGTAATATATTTGTGTTTGCAATGTTTCAAATAATTGCTCTTTTCTGTCCATAATCAAGAATCGCTCAGGTAGCCTAGAAACTAATGTATCCATAATTCTGTGCAAAAGATAATCACATTTTACAACAGTGGGTTTCGGGTAGAAGTGCATTGTTATTAAAAGATTATTCTGAAACCAATGTAACTCTGAGAACAAAACCAGGCACATAGAGTTCTGACTCAGGTAATAAAGACTTTACTTGCTAAATCACATATAAAACCTTTCCAGAGCACAAGTAAAATAAACTTATTGTAACTCCTAGAATTAGAGCCCTGAATTTATTTTTTGTTGCCTCTGAAATGCATGCAAAACCAACAAGTATTTCACTTTCCAACATTCATGATGTTGCATCAACTTGACAACAGCTTCCTAGAAGGGCTTATGCATAAAGCAGACCAATAGCTACAGCTACAAAACACACCAAACATCTGAAGACAAGCCATCAAAAGCAAGGAAATTCTGATTTCTAGTTGAGGCCTGTGACATTTACAGGCTATACAAGAACACATGGGATGTTATACAGCATTGCGCATCATTATTGTGGAAGTCATTGTTTCCCTCATTAGTGCTCTAGATCTGTACATTACTTTCATTCCAGGTCAACGACCTCCATGCTGACAGTCCATCCTTAACTCACCCTTTTGTGCCTAGGTATTGTAGCAAATTTGCTACAGTACGTGACATCTCACACTTGAATTTTCTGCAATATTTGAAGACATGTATCCCATTCAAATGCACTACTTATCAACTCAGAGGTCTTCAGAAAACCATTAGGAAGATATGGGACACATATCTAAAGGAAAATTAGGTATAATTTCATTTGTAAGTGTTGTATTTTATTATAATATTTAAGCTGTAGTTCTCTGTAGAGCTTTTAATTTTATGTGATAGAATGATGTGCAAATCATGCAGCACAGTTAAAATATTCCTGAAATGTTTTTAAAGTTCAATAATGTTTTCAAAGCAAACAAAGATATTTATGTGCAAGGAACATGCAAAATGTTAAAATATTTCCATGCTCATTGTCCTGATTTCTTTCGGTGTTAATTAGAAGCATAACTTAATACGCTGCAAACATGTTAGCCTTTCATTTTTAATGTAATTGAAGATAAATGACTAAAATTTATCAGTGATTCTGGACTCCTGAAAAACTGTGATTGACACAGTATCATCCTGTAATGAAGCAGTTAATATGCAGACATTGACATGGCAGAGCCATTATGATAGATCATATCAATTCATAATTTGGCTTCATAAATATGCAGAATTATCGACACAATATCTTAAAATGGCACTTCCTTTTCTCCAATGCCAACATACAGGACTGGCCTTTGCAATGAGGACTTTAAAGTGGAACCTGAGAGGATATGATGCATGGAAAAGAGATAATATTCATATTGCAATAAGTCATCTTCGTGTTTTAATATCAGAAAACCAGAGCTAAAACCAGGAAAAGGAATCAGGAATTTTATGTCTGGAAGAAAACTTAATACATAGTTAGGTATACTGTCCACATTCCTTGTTTTGCTGTTCAGGAAATTGCACAGAATTTGTCAAATAGTGGGAAATTGTTTGATTAAACTTAGAGGAGAAAATGCAAACCTGAATTTGGTTTTATGGTCAGATAAAGAAAGAAGCTAAATAACTGACTACAGCATTTACCTTTGTGTTTTGCAAGAAAAAAAATCTTGTGTGGACTTTTTCTATGAAATTAGATTTTGAGGTTTTGTTTGAAATGTGCAAAGAAACTTTTCTAACAACTTTATGCCACTGATGGTAGAGTCCAGGGAAACCAGGGCAAAACTAGAGGACCATACCAATGCAGCTAGTAAAGTCAGCTTTGTCACAGCTTAAAGAGCACCCTGTCTCTAATACCATTACGTAAACTAGCAAGGATTTGAATCGAAACACAGATTTCTGACAGTTCCAAAATGTGCTGATGTGTATATCAAGGATTTGAGTTTGAGTGTCCCAGTTCTCTTGGGTACTACCATGCTATTCAAATTAGGCATCAAGCAATACTTCTATCATTTTATTTTTACCTCTTAGCTTTGGATTCCACTCTTCCTCCCCTTGTACTTAGAGTCAGACTAATAATGAGGAGAGGATGCTTGGTGGGCATAAACGAGTCATTTGGCTGATCTCAGATCTCAAAAGACAGAAGACAGTGAGCTGATTCACCCCAACTGAGGGTATGCACATTTAAATTTTACTTTCATGATGAACTTTTTTTTTAAATTGTGACCAGAAGTACTCTTTAAAGTAATCTAAACTACTGTTACATATACAGGGTAAATGGAGGCTGTACTGACATACATACTTTATACAAACAAAAACCCTAAAACATATTGTGTGGGCTGAGAACTTTATATTGACTTCTGGTGCTAAGAGAATTTTATAGTGGAGTTATAAAATCCTCAAAAAAGGGGTTTGTAAAGGAAACTCTAATATACCTTTATCTATAAGAGCACGGCTGGGGGCTACTATAATAATCCTTTTGCTTTCATGTGGCCATCTGGAGGCCTATTAAAACTAGTATCTAAAACAGACTCCCAAGTGTGTTGAGTTTGCCAGTTCCCACTAAGTCACTAAAATCAGGGAGTTAGCCCTGCTATAGGGTGAACTGTCTGCTACAGAGAGAAGATAGCTTGAACTCTAACCTTTTACACTGTGAATATGTTGTGTACAGGCTGATTTTGATGCATACACTATAATTGTGAAAAAACCCTAGCCCTAGGTCTGTTGTGCACCTCTGGGGTTGTATGTTAAGATGGAAGAGAGTAGGCAAAGTAAAAATGGAAATATTGCAAATTTAATCAAGTATTCTGTTTCCACTGAGAAATATTCTATTCTGATTTTTATGGACAGCAACAATAAAATATTGAAAATTTTGAGTGAACCTGCTTTCCTTGCTTAAATACAAATACAGAGTTTATATATAACATTTATTTAGTGCTGTGAGTTTTTATCCAAAATGCAATGGAAATAAAGATTTGAATATGCAAATTATTTTACAGCATAATTTGGTCTCTCTCTGTTTTCTGTTCAATTAAGATCAGGTTAGTACAAATGTACTCAGCACTCAGTAAAACGTTGTGGTTCAGTAGAGACTGGGAATCATTTGACCAAAATAAAGTCCTTTCCATACACTCATTACTGATCTTTTTCAGTTATGTGGTTGCATCCTATTATACCTGATACATCAAAAAAAGAAAAAAAAAAAAAAAGAAATTAGGTTGCTGTCTAAAATCACACTAGAACTCAGATCTAGGACCAAATAAGATGCATTAATTGCTTTACTGCTTCACTGCAAAGCCACTCTTAAAACATAATTCCTTAATGAAGTCCGTTAATTTGTTCATGGCAGTACACAAGCTGTTCAAAATGACACAGAATTGCACTCTGTTTTCTAACCCCTGCAGTTTCTTCTGTTAGTCACTCTGCCTTGTGTTGTTATCCCATGGATAGTAATTATTTTATAGTGGCTGTAATTAGGAGAGAATTAGGCTTGGTAAACAAAACCTGCCTTCTCCTGTTAATAGCTAAGGATAATAAATTTGGCTCTGACATTCACTATATTTGGACAAGGCTTGGCCTTCTTCCAGTTTTCCCAATAAGAACTTTATTATATAATTATGCCTTGGAGGAGCTCATATTACAAGGTAATTTTTTTTTTGTTAAGACACATATTGCATGGCTTCCAGCCAGTAAATGATATACTGTAATATATGCCTCCAATAAATGTTTTAAACAAAATCTCTCTAAGCAATGTTCTGCTAGAGCTGCACATTGCAATTCAGCAGCTATATTTACAGGAGTTTTTCATAATGCAAATTATTTTCTTTTGCTCAAATTGTCCAACATAACAAGTGTTTTAAAGGAAGCCTAGAATTATTTTTATCAGCACATGACGTGGTTAGACCTTTAACTTATCATATATCAGCAGCTTAAAAAAAATGTTCATACTTTTTATTCTGTGAGCAAAGTCACAGTTGTGTTGACATGCACAGAAGTGCAGCAAGTATCCTGTTTTCTGTTTTCAGCTTGAATTAAAAAACAACCCTGTGTTCCATCTTTCAGCCCACACATTAATGCATCATATCCCACCCTTTCCTTTATTTATCTTGTACCTTTTATGTAAAATGCAATTTAAATTAACACACAATAGCACAAAATGTTTTCCAAAGGGAGTCAATCATAAGCTAAATAGAAAAGGAGGGGCTTAAGGGAAAGTATATGAAGAAGCGAGGGGCTTGAAAGACAGAAAAAAGCTGTTTCAGGCTCAAGGAGGAGCAGAGATACGATCAAGCCTGGGAAAAGGGAGCAAGCAAATAAATTCTGAAAAAATACAGTAAAACTAAAAACAAGATATGCACACTAATTTTAACTGTTTCTCCTGCTGCTCAGTTACCACTGCTAGGAAGGTATAGGTAAATAATTTATTATAATTGCATTCACCAAGTCTCCTAACAACTCTGTAAAAGTAGAATTGGGTTTACATACTTAGAGACATAAATCAAGTCCAAATAGATTAAAAATTGGATAAGCTAAAAAGGATCCAAAAGTAATGTTTCCAGGCCGTCTTTTCTGGTAACTAAATAACATCCAGTACCTTTTCGGTTTTCCTGAACACTAATTAATTCTACAGGTTAGAGAGTGGGAATCCTTCAATAACAAAAACTGTGAGACTCAAATAGGATAGGCTGGCCATCAAATATTTTTGGTGCAAAATAGCATATTTCGTATATATTTCTCTGTCCTGGAGATATAGATCAGATCAGTATTGATAACTCAGTATTTAATCCCCAGGGTGTAAGGAGTCAAAAATATAAGGAGAAGGGAAGTGGGATATGTGCCAAGACAGTGAGATCTACAAAAGCATGCCAAAGTTCTCTTGCACGGAAGATGACCCGTGTGTTAGCTTTACAAATACCATGTCAGAAAGATCGCAGAAAATAAGTTTCATTGTGATGCAAAAAATTCAAATACTAAAAAGAAATCACACCATTTCTGACATACACTTCAGATTTTTAGGCATAACTTGGTACTAAAAAATTAAAGATCTCAAAATTTCATCTGTACTAGCAGCAAACAGCGGATTAATTTGGCCCTTGGTAAGACATCTGAAAAACAAAGGGGCACAGACCTAGTACATCAGCCATCACTACAAACAGAAAAAGACCATTAGATCAGCTAGTCCAGACTTATTCCAATTTCTTAATGTAGTACTGGTTAAGACAGAATTGTCTTCCATGTTGCCGCAAAAGTATATTTTAAATTATTCAGACTAAAGAACTAACACTGCTTTCCTTGGGAAACAAATGGCTAAGCATTCCTTATTTTTTCAGTCATACCATGGAGGATATATGCTCTACATTCCTCTAGAAAGTATCCTTTTATTTCACTGTTGCCCATTAATTCTTCAAAACTTTTAAATTATCTTTGTTCTTCTCATCTGACTTCCTGGAACTGCCTTAGAAGGGGGTCCACAAATTTGCCACAGTCCTTGAGACAACAGGGCTCAAAGAAGTATCACTTGTACAGATTCACATAGAAATGTCAGGGAAGCAGAATGAGACTAGGGGTTTTTTTTCAGCAGAAGAGCACAGACCAGTAGTGATTTCACTGTGTAAGCCTGTGTATAAAGGTGCTTCAAGCTCTCTCCAAGAACTGGACTCCATAATTTGATGAAGATCAAGTGGCAGAGAAACTTCTCTTGTCTCTCCTCCCTCTGTTTTCTCCTCTTCCCCTCCTCTTCTTTCCCTTCTCGTAAGGATTGTAGAAGAAGGAAAGGAAAATAAAGCTGAAAGGGCATGAAGGATACTCAAGCTACATCCTTCCTGTTTCCAAGGTGCAGGACTAGATTCAAGACTATGAGCAACTGGTTTGCATACAATAGCACTGATTAGGAATTTCTTTTGCAATCTTATCTGAAGCTAACATGATCTCAGTGTCTAGAAAGTTTCATATGGTTCACAGCTTTTAAATACCACTTCAGAAGGGGTTGAAGGTTGGAGACAGATATACTTCTGTTCTGTACTGAGAGCTCCACTACCTGACAGCGCTAAGAACCAACAAATGTGCATGTTGCCTCATGATGCACAAGGTGATCAGACACAGACTTTGATAGATGGTCAGTGGAAGCACATTCTAGCACCAAAGAACCTCCTCTTGAAGTCTCTAGGATTTATCATGTTTACCCTTCAAATAATTTGGACAAAGATGAGGTGACTGCATAGCCAGTTTCTTCAGGAAAAAAAAAAAAAAAAAAAAAAAAAAAAAAAAAAAAAAAAAAAAAAAAAAAAAAAAAAAAAAACCCAAAAAAAAAACCAAACCAAACCAACAAGCATGTCTCAGTAAAGAAACAAACAAAAACCTCTATAAAATGTAAGGGTAAAAATATAGTTTATAAAGACTGTATATAGGCTGTAAAAAACTATACAGACTATTTGGTCTCTACCTCCTTCCCATCTTGCACATCTGTTGTATCCATAACTGAGAGCATTTCTGACAGATTCAAGTATTAAGGATACCTTGTTTCAAACAGGGGTTTGGAGTTTCCCCTTTTTTAAAGACTGAGGAAAACAAGCTCAGAGAAGGGCATAGTGAGAAGCAGGGGACCAAGGTTCCTTTTATCATTATTCCAAAGTGAGATAAAGTGAAGAAATGGTCATGAAGAACATTAGACATTAACTAGCAACCCTGTGTGCAAATCATAACTGTAAACTTTGTTTTAGATAGTGGCTTACAGAGAGAAATGGCCCTTTAGAATGAAAAAAACACTGAAAAAGGTGATAGAGAGACCTGATGGTATCCTTACGAGAAATATTAGAGAAAAAAGATAAACTTTTTCATTTGAGAAGCATATTTATAATATGTGCCCTAGTTCTTTCTTCATTATTGGTAAGCCATCCTATGAACAGAAAAACAATATGTGAAGTTCATAGTATATAGTCAGCTTTGGGTATGTGAGCTTTCTAGAAACTGTGAAAGCTCCATGCATTGCTTAGGAAAGGTCTGAATAATATCAGCTCTAACTCTTTGATTTACCACAGAAGGCTCTCAGGCAACTAGCTTGGTAATACATCCTTGGCTGGATGTCTGATGAAGATGGTCATTTATAAATGTGCAAAATCTCCCCAGCTTCTCACTGGTCAGGTCACATTTAAAATAATTGCTTCTGCTCCTGACCCATCTGTCTGTAAACACATCAGACTGACAGCTTGCTCTGCTTGCAATGCCCAATAGGCATAGAGACAGCCCCACGCTCTAACAAAGGCCTAACTTCCTGACTAGCTTTTGGCAAGTTTATGAGATACCAAACAAGAGCATTGGTCTGGATGCTGATGATGCATAGCTTGCAGGTGTAAGAGATGTGAGGGAATATGATTCTTCTCACACATGGTAGGATTAGTATGCTCAAACTGCAAATGGAGTAAACAATTTGTGACTTGTTTAAGGCTGGTCAGTGTCTTTATCAATACCATCAAATGTGTGAATTACTACTACAGCTAGCTAACAGACATTCTCTTTTGGATCAAAGAGTAGATGACTGGAGTTTTGGAAACAAAGGACAAAGAGAAGCTGAGCTACCTATACAGTGTAACTGCTAGACTGATCTCTCACATCCAGTCAAGATGCTTTGGTAAAAACCATGGCATCTGGGCCACAGTAGAAGCATTAGATTTGAAGTAATAGCAACGTATTGGTCCTTTTTTCCTTGAAAAACATTTCTATGCATTTGACTGCAGCAACAGTTCACAATGCTCTTGGAAAATAAATTACTTGGAGGGTTAGCAATGCTGGCAGAAACATGAATAACATCAGTAATTTATTTTTTTTTCAAGCTTCTTTATGATGTCAATACCCACACCAAAGTGATTTATATTCAGATTTCATGACTACTTGGGAGAAATCACAAAAGTAACAGAAAAGCAGAGATTGCACATGCAGAGAAAAAGTGATGGTCCCTAAGGATAGAAAGGTTAATATAAGAAGAAAACTGGATTGTGCGAATGTCGGTTTCTATCCACCTCCCAGACTGCTACTGAGGGGGAAGTTTTCACTTAGTCATTTCTGTCCTTCTGCAAAGGTGAGCAAGGTGCTGCTAATAAATAAAACTGTCCCTAAGTCTAATTACAAGGAAAGAAGAAAAAACACACCAACACAACAAGATGGAAGAATGAAAGAAGAGTTTATGTTTTTTTGCCCCCGGATGTCAGTTCATTACCAGCCTGACACTGTAACTTCAAGGGTCATTTCTCTGCAGTCACTAAAATACCAAAACAAGGGAAAAGCTGCGCATAAGTAGAAGGAAAAGCAAAACCCCTAGATCATTACATTCTCAAAAGAATTTTTACATAAAAGAGTCCTTGTAAAAAGAGAGTCCCCCTAACTCATACACTGTTAACTGCATTGCTCTGCTAATGAAGGAGACAACATATTAAACAAAGGAATTACTCATTGGAAAGATGGTGGAAAACAAGATTAGGTAAAATACTTGATTTTAAAGAGCTCTGCTATTTTCTAGAGAGAAAAAAAAATGGTAGGCCAATGGTAAGTAGATCTCCCTATGCTATTTCAATATATGCAAGTGTAGCTTGAGCATGGCTTCCAAAAGCTTACTGTCTATATATTTTTATCATTATTGTTGAAACACAATTGAACGCATGGTTCAGGGCCAGTTGTGGGATTCAAATGTAGAACATCTTTTGCATTTCTGATGTCTATAAGGATTAACATATGAGGTTCCCCTCTGGTAGCTGTGCAAGTCATCAGAGAAATTCAAATGATGTACAGATATTGGTACTCTCACATCAAGAGAGTAGTTAGTTACCCAGCAAAAGATTTTTATGCAAAATATTCTCACAAACACCAGTTAAGCAAATTTACTTAGTAAAATAGCCGTATTTCAAGTCAACCCATTACTCTCCAAACATTCCAGAGACAACACAAGACCTATAAAAGAATGCTTGGACAAGCTAAATATTTAAGCAGTTATTTGCCTGAAAATAGTGCTTATAATGGAAACTACCAGGTAGCTTTAGTGATAGCAGAAAGCACTTTGATTATCTAGGAGTAAAAGTACTTCACATTCATTCTAAATAGAAGGTGAAAGTACAAAAGCAGTTTGAAAAATACACCTGTGAACCAGCACGTCAACACAGCTCCTCATAACTAACATATGTGTGAGGTTTATCTGTTGATGTATTCCTTCATGAATGCACACATAAAAATGAGGTAAAGTCAAAGCCAATCTTTGGTACACAGATCCTGTAAATTCAGACTGAAAAGAAAAACCACAGAAAAAAAAAATACATAATTCTGTAGGGCCGTATGTACTAAAGTAATTCATTTCACAACCCAAGTGAGGTTATGCTCCAGGCCAAGGACCTGCCTAGACCATTTTATCCTGACCTTGGGCATCAGCTCTTATGGAAAAATCTGTTTAAATAGATAGAGACAATTTCATTTTATATTTTGGGAAGACATAGTCAGATACAAGAGTTCCTGGTTTCTTTAATCCTTGTCAGAGAACAAAGAGCAAGATAAAATGGAACTTAGGGCTTAAGCCAAAATCCTTTGAAATCAATTAGATTCTTTTCATTGATTTCAATGAGTTGTGGATCAGACCACCACTTCCTCAAGGCAGCAATAAGACACTTCCTAGGGAAAGCAGGGGTCCTCAGTTTTGCCATTCATTCATTTTGATCTTTCACTGTTTAATGAATCTCTTCATCCTGCTCTTATTCTCAGCTCTCAGCCAGGCAGGCATTAGCAGTGCATTCACTAGGCAGTAGATGATCACCAGTATCCATCTTTCAAAAGAGACATACAACTGAGGCCACTCAGGGCCATTAAAGATCCCATGGCATTTTTGCAAGAGCAAAAATAACAATGCCAGCGTCTTGGCCAAATTCCAGCCTCTTTAATTACATTCTGTCCATCTATATTCCCTCCTTAGTTTCAGCTGGAAAAATTAGCCACCATTTTCCACTATCTTATTAATCTTTTAATGTAGAATTAATTATTACAGAAAGACTATGAGCATAAAATATTGGCACTTTCAGCTATAATGAGAATCTCATTGCTGTCTATAAAAACCAGAAAACACACTTCTCTTTTCACAGAAAAAGTGTACATGATTAGCACAGCAAAAGTAACCAGATAACTATTTTCCATTTTTAAAAGAGAAAGCCCAAAATATGCCTGAATGGGAAAAAACCAAACAAACAGAAAAACAAACAACCTAAAGCAAACTAAAACTAAAAAAAAAAACAAACAAAAACCCAAAACCAAACAAAAACCAAACAAAAAACCAAACCAAACAGAGAAGCCAAAACAGTAGTATTTTGACTGATTTCTTTCAAATAATAACTACCTTTACCAAATATCTTCCCTAATTAGCACAGCTTGTGCAAGGTCCCAATCACTATTTAGCATCAGCAACCTCTCAGAATTCTTTACCATTGGAATTGTGTGTTGGCCTTTTGGAGCTGGAGACAAGGCTATAAGGTATCTAACTACCCTTGAAGGGATCTTGACTAGAAGGACATGTAGTCATTTTTCAGTTTCCCAACTTCAAAAAAAAAGAAAAAAAAAAAAGAGGAAAAAAAAACCCAAACAAAATCTGCCCAAAATATAACTCAATCAAGGTAATTGATTATGGTTAAAATAGATGATCATTCTGCTAAAAAACTAGACAACATATTCACATTTCTGTCTTAAGAAAAGAGAGACCTTAAATGCTTTTCTTCCATCGTATGGAGTGTAATGTATCACAGAGGAGACAGTGGCCTGAGAAGACCAACGATTTCATCCAGGTGGCATAAAACTTTAAATAATAATTTGGAATAAGGATGCAGGATAACTATGTCTCTGTGGAGTACAGTGAAAGAGGGTCCAACCATGAAAGCTTACAACTCATTCACTCTTCTAGCAGACGTGACTGTGATTAAAAGGTTGTTGTTGGCAACAAGTAAAATGAAGAGCACTCCAGGGGGCCCAGAGTGCAATCCATTAACTTCATCAACCCTAGATTGAGTTCCCATCTCAGCACAGTCTTAGGAAACAGTGAAATTACATTTACCCATTCTAATTGTGGGATTCACTAAAAATGTAGGGCAATAGGTAGAGAATTCATAGCTAGAAATAAGGTCATGTTGGTATCTTTCTGAAGAAATAATTTCGTCATTTGCAGATCGTATTAGGTCAAGTCATTATTGGTACTATAATCAAAGCTAGGGACTGGAGAGCTCTGAGTGATGATAAATGACAGGAGATATTTTTCCAGAGTCAAGAGATCTGAAAGGAGAGAGAAAAACTAAGGAGGATCTGGCAATAAGTTCAACTGACCAAAGAGCCCCTGTTGTTTAGTTGAACTCAGGGCAATCTTTATGTTACCTGGGCTCTGTTTTGGCTCTTCAGCAGAATTGAAAAAGTCTCTCATTTGCTAAGACATCTAACAGTGAAAAGCTGATATTTGGGAATTCCTAGGAAGAAAAAATTCATCAATGTCAGGGAATGGTCTACATGACTTCAGAAGTTTTTTTTTCCTTCAGTCTTCATGATACTTTGTGATGAAAAGCACTTAAAAAGTAAAATACTGTTACATATTATTTGCTTTATTTTCTCTCTGAGTAGCAGTACTGTTTTGATAGCAAAGTTCTGCTGCTCAAACATCTGCAAACTTCAACCATCCTGGAATTCATCCTATATGCAGTGTTTCTTACCTGGCATTAGGAGCTAGACTGAGCAAGTGAGCTTCTGTCTTATTTCTGACATCCTCCTGATGGTGTACTGCTATATGAGCTGTAGTCACTATAAACTACATACATGATGTTTCTTAGTGAGCCAACTCTAGCTCAGACATGCACATTTCCCTTGAATCCCTGCCATACACGAGTATATTTGTTGAGCCTCAATGCTGGAAGAAATATGCACAAATGATGGCTGATGGTTTCACTAGCTAGAGAAGATATTAAAAACTGTCTTTAGTTCCGAGATTTTAATTTATCTTTTCTTCAAAGCAGGCAGCAACTTCCACACAGATTTGCAAGAAAAAATGGAAACGTAATATGTCCAATCCAAAACTTTTTTTAGTGACAGGTAACTTACATCAAGCAGCCTCCAATGCTGTTCACACAGCACGCAGATAATAATTTCTGAAAATACGGAGAGGAATTCTTTTCACTAATATAGCATAGACTTTTTAAATGCCCAGGAAATATTCGGATTCATTTGTGTTAAATTTTTTAGACACTATATCTTCCCAAGTTTTCAGGGTTTGCAAACATAGCTAACTCTTGTCATCATTCTTATGACAAGAATATTCTCTTAAGTGCTGAATCTCTCCTACAGCAAATTGAATTGCTTTTACCCATTATTTGAGAAAGATGTAAAGACAGGAAAAGCTGAAAATATGTTCAGAACCTGCAGTAAAACTCTTTATTACACAAGCCACTGTTAAATGCATGATTTAGAAAAATAGATACATTCAAATCTTTCACAGATATCTCAATCCTGTAATAAAGAAATACCAAATAGTTTTCAGGTAAGTGTGGGCCCTTTTACTACAGGTACTACCAAGCACTGGGAAACACCTGGTGGTCTCTTGTTCATCGGTACTGTTTTTTTTCAGCAACTAATTATCCTTGATAGTTTGCATTTAGCATGAAGAACTGTTTGAATTCATATACTGCAAGAGATGTCTCCAAAGTCACCATGTCCTGTCCTATGGATTCAAATTAAAGAGCCTACAACAGTTGGCTTACCCAAACAAGAAATCTCTACCTATCAAATCTAGCTAGTAAGTTATAGACAGAGAAAATAAATCTAGCAGCCTAATCTAATTTATGAAGCTACATAATTATAAATAATTGAATGAAGCTAAAAGGAGAAAAATCCAAATGAATGACAAAGTGCAGATCAATTCCCAAGTAAAGCAGTACACACCCAATGGTTTACCACAAATTAAATTTGACTGGAAAAAAAACTCTAAAAAAAATTACTCTTCTGGCAAGAAATAGAAGTGATGATCTAGCATATCCTATGAGCCCATGATTAATTGCCAAAAAAACCCTTTACATATTAATAACTTTCTTTTTTTTTTTTTTTTTTTTTTTTTTTTTTTTTATTCTCTTGAAACGTGCTTGGCTTTTGAAAACAGAGATGTTTTCAATTCAGTAATAAAAATAATAATAAAAAAGTGGTCCTCACCAAGGAAAGTATATTTCATAATTAAAAAGCTAGCTTTAGTCTCATTTCTAGTTTGGGGGTCAGCCTGGATGACACAATGGCCATTTCTGGCTGGACTATCTACAAATACGTAATTGGAGTGTAAATTATTTTCACTATATAAATAGCTCCTGATGATATCACAATTTGTAAATAGTGCAGTTTGTTTTCCCAGAAGCAGCTTTGTGCTAGCTGACAGCTCTGAAAAGTTTCTGTATTTGATTATGCCATTTTCCTCTTTATAGCTCAATAGGAAAACACATGCCATGTGCCCACTCTGAATTGGACCTGCTTTTCCAAATGTTCTGTTATATCCATGACACATAAGCACCTTTAACAACACCCTTGGGTGGGAAAGCAAGCTGCTTGCACACCATACTTAATATTCTTAAGTTTTTATTTTTATATAGCTAAAATAGTGTATTTTACATCTGGCTGATGAAACACACTAGAATTATTTGGAATTCCTTAGTGCTCCTTAACAGGCAATTAAACTGAAAACAGAAATGACTGTATGTGGTCAGGTGCATTTCTGCTACTGTATTACTTACACTGTTGCCAGCAGAATATTCAAAGCGTACACTGGTGCAGCTGTGCTAATGGCTTTCCAAACTTCACTACTCAAACTCACCCTAGAGAAGCCTTAACAATGAATCTGTTTACTAAGACTTTTCCATTAACCTTTTCAATATCATGGCATCTTTCTAACTTGCTTAGTGATTATAATAACAGTATGCTGTGTAGTCTATATCTGAAGACCTTTAAATGCACACAGTAAGTATTCTAGCAAATTTCTATCCTTCTCAAAGAGTATTAACAAATTACTAGGAAGCAGGATATCCTCCTTTTCTCCATACAGAAGTTGAAGTTAAATGCATCACAGAAAAGGCTAGAAAATCCTGTGCTGAGATACTCCAGAAGCTGGCACAACATATGGTGAGATGAGATGGGATGAGTCTCCAGGGTGATGTGGTCCCTCCGAGAGAAATCATCTTCTGTTACCTTGTAAAAATTGTCTTTTCTTGAAAGACTAGAGATTGTTGTATCCACCTCCCTTCATCCTCAAGAAGAAACAAAACTGTTGCTACTTCCCTATCTGTTCTTCAGGCAAGAATACACAAGAACAAGAGCTTACCAAAGAGCCAAACAGAAGGGAGGGCTCTTTACAGAAGGAAGGATAATAAACATCCATACATACTACTACATTCAATATAAACATTCTCTTCCATGTACCCATAGAGAAAGCAAGGGAGAAGGAAAAAAGATACATAGCATTTATTGACCAATATGAATATTTTTAAAGTGAAGTGCAGTTATAGAAAAATCTTCAAGAAATGATAAATATTTTTTCTCTGTTGGATATAGCAGTTTTTTGAAAAACATCTGTAGAGTACAGCTAAGTTAGATCCTACCCAATTCGATAAGAATTGTCATAGGGAACAAATGGAAGCACCTAGGCTGACAAAACTGCACAAACAAATGGGCTGATGTCTGGGACAAAGAGACCACTGGTCGTGGAAACCTGCCTCATCCAGAGGAGAAGTGGAGGGAGAAAGCAGCAGTTTAAGATTCAAACTCTAGATCACGAAGCCTAAAGAGTACCTCACTCCACACACACACGTTGTAGGGGTGGCAGGCCAGAGAAAGAGAAAAAATTGTCCCAGCCCTCAGTTACGGGAGTGAGAACTGTGGCTCAGCAAAGTCAAACACAGCTGAAATGAGGGCTACAGCTATGATGGATCAGTTTGAAGTTCTGTTTCTAAGTTTCTGCACTGAAACTGCCATTGTTGAAAAGTCTTATTAGATTTACTTATCTACACATGAAAGTCTTGTTAAGGTTAATAAGAATTCCTGTTAGATAGGTGATAACAGACTTTTTCAGTATTATTACAGAACCAAAATGTTCTCCCATGTTTCAGGATTAGAAAGCAGTAGGTGTCCTGAATTCTAGGTCTCTGAAAAGCCCCATGAGAAGTTCATATATTTAGATCAGCAGCAATGTGGAAGCCTTCAGCTAACCGTATTTTGATCCTAACTGCAACATAGATTAATTGGAAATACAATAAAAACAGTCTGTTCGAGGAGAGGATGAGGCACTGAGCAGACAGACTTATCACATCTTTTTTCATTTTCATATTGTATGTTCCTTATTATTTAGATCCAGATTCATTCTAGATTTTTTTTAAGCTGCAATATCAAATGGTATTTATCTAGGCATTTTAGAATCACGACAAGATAAAAGCCAATCTTTTAGTAATCAGTATGCAGAGAAGAAGAGAAGCAGTAGTAAAGCAGTTGCTGCATGTTTGCTGACAAAATATTTAATCCAAACATTTAATTTCAATCTGCCACTGTTCTCAGTTGGTATAATTACTTTAAGCAAATATCATTTTGGAAGGAAGAGAAAATAGTCTCAGCTACTGAAATGTAAATAATAAAACATAATCAGAATCAAATGTTTAAAGCCATATAACTCCATTCTAGGATCATTTTGTGTGGACTATTCTAAATGTTTAAGTGATTTTAAATTATTTCTAACATAATGGCCTATGATGCTGCCTATATTGCCAAGTAGTGGAAGATATTTAATTTTCTCATCTGTTCATACACATCATACTTCAAAGGTCCTACAGTGAAATTGCACTGCAGTCCATGGAAAATTATAGACTTTTGCTTTTTGTGTCAATGAATGTTAAAATCAACACAAACTTAAGGCAGTTCATCACAAATTTTTATGGGTTAGAGCCCAATTAATATGAAAAATGTATATCACTCTTTTAAGCTTACCTGCAATATTATTATCTCAGACATAGGGTGACAGAACCTCCAATTTTTAGGATAAACTTTTGGAGTAAATTTTCTATTTTCTGGACAATCAGGGCCATAAAATACCGCTCCAGTCAAAAGCCACTTTGATTTCCTACAATAAGTTAATCAATCCATCACAAGTCTTATGGCCCTACAAAGTGCTAAGAGTGTGAATAGGTGGATTTCATTGATGATTAACTCTTTTCTTGCAGTTTTCCACATTCTTGACTCTATTACAATGCTTGTCTACAGCATTGGTGGGATTTTAGACTCTATTCTAGAAGTTACATAGGCATGTAATATTTAAATACAATATACAGCTGCAAACCAGATGTACACATCATTCAAAACACAACAACAAAAACAAAAAAGAAAAGAAGGTTGCTCTTTAGTGCAACTAAACTTTAGTGCAACTCACTCTGGTGAGTAAAATTTACTTTTGTGCAGAGGATCATCACAAAGGAAGAGTAGGACTCAAGTTCATTTAAACCCTGATGTGCAGATTAATTGGGAAAATTGCAATTACTTTAACTACAAGGTTTTTAGATTGCTTTACATTTTGCAAAAAATAAAAAATCAGTTCAATCGCATGTGTCTCAATCATATGAAGAAAATTACTACAAGGCTGAGAAGGGGCCATGGTAAAGAATAGAAGCAGCTTTGTTTGCTGAAACTAATTGAGTGCCTTTTTTTTTTTTTTTTAAGCAAAGATCTGTACTATATTACCAAGTTTGATCCCCAAAGTAACTCGCCTTCACCTTTTCCTCTTCAAAGACTTCCTCTAGAACAGAAACGGGTTAGAAGATTAATGTGGAGTATAGGAGACCACTGAAAATCATTTCAATCCTTCAGCAGCTCAGGCCAGTCCACAGCACTTGCATGTCCTTGCAGGTCGGGTACAGGGAGCCAAGCTCAGAGCTTGCGCTGCCAGTTCCCAGCCACGCCACCAGTCTCTCAGCTCACCTAAACACACAGCACCCCCTCAGCTCACCTAGACACACAGCACCGTTTTGCACGTATAGGAGGTGAGAGAGAAAATATTTCTAGTTGTGATGGCGAGAGGGAGGTGTGGTTGTTCGTTTCTGTATATAGCAAAAGCACAAGTTCATTTCAAAGGAAAATAATGGATGTCCTTAATTTGTTACTTATGAAGAGCATGAGCAGATGAGGCAATCCAAACGAGAGAGGTTATCCAGACTAACTAGATATAACAGGGAAATCAGAAACAACTGAGAAAAAAAAAAAAAAAAAGATGTTGTAAAGTGAAGTAAGCAGGATCCAAAGACGCTCTCGGAGTCATGTAATCTCTAACATAATTACAACAATATTTCTCTGGAGTTACAATTTTGTTTACTTCTTAGGCAGATTCGCCTCTATTACAGGTCAAGCATGCGTGTCAAAACCGGATGGCTTTTCAGCAGTGATTGTTGTTACTTATCAGGTTTGTTTACACGGCTAAACAGGTAACGCTCCCCTCTCCTCCCCAGTCCCGGTCCCAAATCCAAGCGGTGCGACAGGCAGGGAAGGCGCGGCTGACAATGGCAGGCAGAGGCTTTATTTATTGCTCCCAGCGGGGGGCCGATGCCGCAGCTTCTTTACAACCATCAACACCCTGGGGCTTTTTAGTTCCACATATAAGACAAGGAAGATGGGGGATGGCAACTAACCTCAAGGGATTAGGTACCTGAATCCTATCCCAACTACTAGCAGACTCCAGCTGTGTTTAAATGTTTTTTGAAGAATTTCTGATGTTCAGTGGTTGCTGATTACTTCCAGATTTTAGTTCTACGCCAGTGGAGCTCTGCTACAAAGAGTTTAGCAGTTGTTGTTAAAAATTGCAATTACACCAAAGAAATGTCTTCTTTAAAACCAGTTTCAAAAGTATTACAACCCTGTTTTAAAAGAAAAAACAAAACAAAATAAAACAAAAACCAAAACCTACAGGCGCTTCACACTGAAAGAAAAATCCAGCAAAGTGTGGGGAAGGGAGGAGAAAGGGGAGAGAAGACAGTCAGGATCACATTAGATTTAAGGCCTTCTCAAGTTTTCCTTTAAATGTGATGATGATATTTTAATATTCAGATGGATGATATGGATACATTTTCTTTTGACAACATTTCCTTTCTGTTCTAAGTTTACTTGATTTAAGCTTCAATCTGGGGCATATCTGGGCCTTTTCATACATTATTACACTTCAACAGAAGAAAATGTGTATATTTGGATACATTTTTGTATTTGAGTTAGATAATATACAATTTCAATATAATAAAATCAAGTAGAAATATTTTTTTAATACAAAAAAATCCCCCACATATTCTGCTTTCAGCTACATACACATTTCTAGTAAATCAGAGGGCATCCAGTAAGTTGCCTGCAGCTAAATATGGTGAATCTGAGCCACTTAATCTAGAAAACTACCTGTAACACATCACTTGAGTTTTCTTCACCTTCCTAGGGAATGAAAAGTATAATCACCATATTTATATCCAAATACTTTACTGTTTTGTCACTCAATGAAAGAGGCATGTTAAGGAGAGAAAAGCCTTCCAAGAAATAATAAAATTTATATAATTATCTTTTGTATATTACTCTACTGAATTTAAGGCAAGTTTTGAACACAACTCAGTGAAAGACAGACTGCTTTCTTTGTAAGTTTTTTTGTTTCTTTTCAGATACGTACATCATTTAAATAACAGTCAAGGCTAAACCAGACATTTTTAATTTTTTTATATATAAGTTACATTTTTAATTAATTCAGGCTGTTCCCATAAGAGCAAAAGGAGAACAAAAAAGGGGAGAATGAGAAACAGGAAAAGAATAAAAGAGACAAATTAATGGAAGATTTTCCAATACTATGCTACACTCTTAAGCAACTGTGAAGGTCCTTAAAATCTTGCTAGTAAGACAAAAGCATGCAAAGTAAAAATCACTTTGCGTCCAGATGTGGTTACCATATTTACATGGACATTATTCATATAGAAGAGTTCAATTCTGACATAAACTTCTTTAAGTTTTGCAAATATCCAGGTACAAAGCAATACAGTAGCTTACATCTTTTTAGCAGGCTCCAGGACACTACAAAAATAAATTATTTGAGCAGGCTGTAGCCTAAACAGCAAAAGCTTGATACTAATGCATATTCACATAGTACAAAACAGACAACACGTCTGTTTCATGGCACTGAGGTTTTCAGCAGTACAAATTCAAAATGGGAACAGATTTCAAATCTTTGCAGATCCAAAATGGATCTGAAGCTGGATGTACAGACTCCTGATGCATCACCAGCATTGTTACCTTTTTACAACATGTACATTCATTAGAGGAGAGTTCTTCTGATTCTGTGTGAAATAAGTTTGCGTTGGTGAGCTGTATTTGTAGCACTGACCCTCAGCAGTACACAACATACCACAGCCAGCATTGTCCAAGAAGGGATTATTTCATTCCACTACATCACAACCGACTGTACCTCGTAGTACAAATGCAACCTTGTCATTGGAATTTATCACACTTTTTTGTGTGCATTATAGTTCCCTGAAGTCTCATCTCCTGCACTGAATACCCCACTGCCATACAGCACATGACGCTATAAATGAAAAAGGCAAGATTGCAACGAGGGAGATATTGGTCATAGCATCTATTACAGAGCTGGCTGCTTCCCAGATCACACATGTCCTGGAACTGCATCCAGCTCAAGCAGGGAACAGTTTTGCAGCTGGCCTTGTGTGGCCAATGTCTGCTGGCAAATGTGCCTTGCTTTACTAAATCATTGGACAATTTAGCAGAGTTGCACAGGAAAGAACTGACATCAACACTGTTTGTTGCTTAGTTATCCAAGAAGTCAATGTACAACTCAAAACAGCAAAATCTTTATCCCTATTCTCATCCTTGTCCACCCTTTCCTTCCAATTAAAATCACCTCTGTAATATTGAAATGGAGAGTCAGGAATAATTAGGCCTGGTCAGCTGATAAATGGCTGAGAGAGAGCAGACATCACAGTGTGAGGTGCCCACCTCTTCTCAGGTCTGCATTCAAGCCCTGTCCTGCAGCCATGGTGAAAACCCAGCCTCCACTGTGCATTAGGTCAAATTTTAACTATGCTGGGGGGTGGCTGTTTGACTGGGACTCATTTCTTAGTTCACACTGTAGACGTATGTGAGAACAGTGCAAAAACAAACTACAGGAAGAAAAGTGGTGGAGGCATGGGGGTTCCCTGGGATTTTCCCAAATCACTGAGTCCCCCTGCAGTCTTCCATCCTACCACTCTCTCTTACCATAATACCTGATGTTAAGCAGCTGCATTGCCTTGACCACTGTTTTTCACAACAGAGAGCACAGTCTTATTGTTCCCTTATGTTATCCCCGTTTCATCCATCCTTTGTGTACAAGTGCAAACCTTAGACTTACACCACAGGTTTTCTTGTGCAGTGATTGTCTTTGTTATACGTTTGTAAAGTGCTTAACTCCAAAGAGTCCATGGCCTATACATGCTACTGTTATAAAATGATAATAGGAGACAGATTACTCAGAGGGAAGTGCATGAATTCTTCAAACACATATGTGCAAATCAGGAAAAAAACCCTCAACAGTGAAAAATTCTTGATGGTTAGCAGAGTCAGTGAAATACATGAGTGGGCGACTGCTTATTGTATTGTTTCATATCATTGTGAGAAATCTTTTACAAGCTTCCCCACTCAAGAATTATTTCCATCTGTTAACACGGAAGCACTAACTCAGAAGTTTCAGTTTTGTGGAGGAAATAAAACAATTCGGCCAGCACAGCAAAACAATGCACAGCAGGGAAACATTTTAGATGAAACCCAAGTGTAATTCCTGCTATTCTAACATAGCTAATGAACACATTTTGATACAGCAGCACAATAGAGATCAAGAATTCGTCAATTGCAGACATGCAGAAAATGTTTTTGCATAAATAATTTTGTGTCCTATCGCCTCAGATTTTCTAGCAAAACAGAAATCTTATAATACATTTAGCACTACACAGTAAAATATTAAAAGGTTTCCATTGCTCTTTACAAGTCCAACAGGTGTTTTCTGTTGGTGACATCTGTCTTCCTAATCCTCAAAATAAATACAGGGTATTTCAGGTTCAGACCAACCTACTTGGCTGATTTCACAACACCCTTTCTGTACAGAATGCTTTCCAAAAGCCAAATTTTAGCTCATCATCAAAGATGGACATGGTACAATAACTCAGAAAAGAACTTCATAAATGCTCCAGCTAATTTTAACCCGCTTGCCAAATTTTGCACTGCATATCCCATGCCCTGCCTGCATAGTGATAACCACTCCTTGGCAAATTCCGAGTCTTGAGCTAATCACTTTACAGTTGTCTCTGAATCCATCACACAGCCAGGCTGCAAATGACTTGTCAGGACACTGTTTTCCTTCTTCATTCTGCTTTCCTTTAAGTTAGTAGCAGCACTTTACAACAGATGAACATCAATTAATAGTAAATTATGACAGGATTCATGTAGGATCATATATTACAACCTCCTTGATGCCAAAACCTTTCACAATGATGAATACCAATAGAGCGAATACCAAACACAACCTATAACGATTTTGCCATTTCTTGAAAAGTGTTGCCAATCTACCTTTGATTCCAAAGAGGCTCCACATCTTTATCTGTTTGAAAATATGAACTTTTGCTCATGAGATGTACACAAAGGCTCTTTCATGTAGGTCAAAGGATGCTTCCCCCATGCCCATTTAATATGTTTTCTGTGAAGTCCTGTGTGCTGCCCTTAGGGCCATGCACATGCTGGCAATATGCATGCAAGTTGCACAGCAAGTTCTTTCCCCCCGCATCATAATACCTACAGTTCCATCTGCCATGTAATGAAATTGTGTACCTCCATCCATTTTTCAAGCATTTTTAAGTGTCACACATACAGTAAATCACTGCTTTATGAATAGGCCCCTAAGACAAGGACACAGTTTACAAGGAACTTAGCATTTAAGCTATTTTCATCTTGACAATGACTGACACGTCTCTCACAGAATATTATATATTTAGAGTACTTTTGTAGGTGCTGTACTTAAGAAACATGTCTCATCAACTGGATGAACTACTGAACTAAATATTAAATGTTTAAAGAAGGGTCAAAAAGGCACCCTGCTACAAAAGTGTGCAACCTACACCTGACTAATATCAGAGCAGAAATCCATGCACTGAATAATTTTCGCAAGTTTTCTTTCTATTTAAAAAAAATCTAATACTTTATTTCTGAATATTTGTCAGGCCTGGAACTGAAGTCTTAACAGAGTAAAAGCAAAACTCCATGAAGAAAAAAAAAAAGAAAGAAAGAAAGAAAGAAAGAAAAATAGTAGTACACCACATTCTTCATAAACTTCATGAGAATTTCCTAACATGTGCATCTCCATTTATATACCAGATCAAGGAAGGCTAGATTCCAATTTCAAATCAAATAACCTCCA
This sequence comes from Empidonax traillii, assembly GCF_003031625.1. NCBI lineage: Eukaryota > Metazoa > Chordata > Aves > Passeriformes > Tyrannidae > Empidonax > Empidonax traillii. The sequence continues at coordinate 758,856 of NW_020955226.1, forward strand.
CGTCAATGTGTGGTGTAGTTGACAGTGCACTCTTATCAACTCAATGCTTTCTGGTGGGTAATGTGCACAGTATCACTTAGAATAACCATTTGGCAGAAGACTGCTGTAGTCAAATTGAAATACCTTTAGTACTCTGGTTAAAATGGAGAGCCATAATGTATGCTTGTCATTTGATGAAAAACTGTGTCTTTAAATTAAGAAAAAGAATTTCCCATGAAAATACAACACAGCACAATGATGTAGATGTCAAGAATCTTATTTAAAACTGTAAAGGCACAGTGCAGCACAGAGGCACAATTTGTTAGGAAACACAAGATCATGTGCCAGTGACCAAAGATTTGCTGCCGGATTCTTGTCATAGTGGTAGCAAGAAAATTTGAGTTACCTACAGATAATTGCTCATTCCTCAAGGGAAGTGACACCTTTAAACTGATATCATAATACAGAACAAAGATGTATCTCACCAAAAGATGTAACAACCATATTTGATCACATGAAACAGGTAGAATAGCTGATATAACATTATACAGTTAAGAAAAATACAGTTGTTTTTTAAGCTCTGAGAAGTATCTATTGGTCCATATAAATAAGAAGTCAGTTAATATTAACAAAAATTCCTACCAAAAATAGATTAAAATAGATAAATAGAACAAGAATAAAGATACAAATTAAAAACCACTGAAGGTCAATGGAAAAAATTTCCATTTACATCAACAGATCCTTTGAAATGTCCAGTTATTTCACTCAGATAAATTACATTGCTAAATCAGGGCCCAGAAACACCAGCCTTGAATAAGAACATTGGTGGTATCAAGGTGCTGAAACCACGTCTTTTCATAAGCAAGCAGCACCCTGGACTGCTGCCACCAGGAGCTCAGCTAGCAGGTTGAGGACAGCACTTCCTCCTCTTTCCTGGGTACTTGTTAGTACCCAGCAATCTACTGGCTCTCCAGTGTCACCAACTTCTTTGCTGGTGAATTTGAGGGAGTCCAGCAGAGGCTACCAATACTGGACTTGGTTCAACTTGTTCAGCCTGTAGAGGAGGTGGCTTTGGGGAACCTCATAGCATCTCCCTGTGCCAGTGGGCAGGTTACCTTGTTCTGGAGCCAGGCTCCTCACTCAAGGTGATGCAGGAGGAGGAGAATCATGGAATCAAGTGTCATGGATTAAGTCAAGAAACCAGAAATAATGAAAATAAAAACCCTTAAAAAGGATAGTTAGGGACTGGAATAGACTTCGCAGAGAAGTTGTGTAATATCTTTCTTTGGGGAATTTCACAGCCCAACTGACTGAAGCCCCATCGCTGATATTGCTCCTACGTAAAGCAGACTAGACAATCTCCTGAGGGCTCCCCCAGACTGATCTAAATAAGAAACAGAGCAACACAAAGAAAGTTTTCTTCTATTGTGTGACAGAAGACATTAGGGGAACCACAGTAATAAAACCTAATAATAGCTGCTTGTTTTGTTTAAGAATCAACAGAAATTTATAAATCCTTTAAGAAGTTCGCATGCTAAACACTTGTGCTTTCCACTTTGCTAACAGTGTTGGTATCAGAACATAAGAAATTTGAAAATCTGTGTTAATTCAATGCCATATGGCTATGGGCATTCATCCAAGAAACTCACACCTCAAAAAATGATTAGAAGAGATTTCCAGATTTGGAGGTTCAGTGGAGAATCCAGTTGACTGGCTGCTTAAAGACTCAGTACGAGACAGTGTAGGAAGTAAATGAACCTCTAGCAGGTCCTGCCTCCTTGTCCTTGCTTTGGGAGAAGCTGTCCCTGATCTGTAATAGCAACAGAAACTCCAGAAGACTTTGCAGGGGTTTTTACACCTCCCTGTCTCCCTAGCACTGTCTGAGAAAGGATTATGTTCTACCTTCCACCTCACCCAAAACAGTGACAGGAAGAAAAACAACAAAGGGCAATAGTGTACTTGTAAAGTGCTACATGATTTTCTGAAATCTCCCCACTCGCCATGCCAGAACGAAGAAGAAGCTGAAAAACACTACCCAACACTACTGGGAGAAGTGAATGCTAATTGCCCAGAACAATCAGAAGAGGAAGAATTTGAAGGAAGAATGAATATTGCACAGTGTAAAATAGCATTTTATATGACCTAAATGCAGGCAAAGTTTTGTTAATTATTAATATCAACCAACAAAAGAGGCTACCAATGCCATATTGGAACCAGATAGGATTTAAGGGAAGACTAAGAACAGTACAACACTAGCTTTCTTAAACTTGACCAGGCAAAAACAAAAAGAAGCTGCTTAAAATCATGTGATCCAAAGTATAAGTTGGTGTGTACACATGCACAAGATAAAGATATGGTAAATCAATAAAACTTGTGGGTTTTTCTTCAGATCAAAAATTCAATTCTGTCACTGCATGGCGAATCTGACTACAAAGCCTAACTGGAAGCAAAAAAAAAAAAATATAGCAATCATATCAAAACTGTACAAGTACTATTTTTGATAATGCATCAGAGTAACCAGAAAATCTCTAAACTTCCAGATTCAGACTTCATGAACAACAAACTAGTGCTCTGACTGGATGCAGTGGTATTACCCAGCACATAAAAAATCTCTTCTCTATGCACCTGAAGAATGAGAACTGTAATTTAGCCATTTCACAGAAAAATAATTCCCTCTGCATATGTGGTTTTGGCAAATATATGGTATTGCTTTGTTTCAATTATTGTATTTTAGAATTTTGGTTCTTGACTCCATGCTTGAGATGTATGAATGTTTTAAAAACTTGTCAGACTTTTCAAATTCCATGTTTTTGTTTAAGTCTCTATCAGTATTATTGATGGAGATTTTTATCTGAATCAGTTTGTTCCTTACTAAGAGACATTAGAGACAAAATATGTCTGCGATCTTAAATAAAAGGATTCTGCTTTGTTCACAGTTAACTCACTAAAAGAACTGCATCAGACCAAGTTAATAAATTATGGGAAATCTCCAAAGAAAGGTGTCTGTGAAAACTGATGTTGGTAAGAAAGTACAAAATATTTTTTTCTTCAGAGACAGTAGTGAAACAGTATCTGCCAGAACAGTGTTGCTTGAATAAATTGTCACAATACCCAAAACTAAGTTTCTAGCCCTTTATCAAAATGAAATATCCTCTAGATCTTTTATCAATAGTAGGAGGTTATGCATGACTAGATTACAGAGAGAGAACATTTCACATAAATAAACTGTAATGTATCATTGTATACCTTAAATACATAGAATTTTTTATATGCTCCAAATTCTTGTTATATAACTAAATCTAATTTTTTTTAAAAAAGTGAACTCTTTCTTACTGATTTTAGTGATACTGTGACTTGTTCCTCTGAAAAACTTAGTACATATATGGCCTCGGCCCCTAGGCTTCCTCTTTTCCAGAATAGTACAAATAGCAAAGGTAAAATAGATAGGGAATTAACTGTTACCTAGTTATTTCATCTATATATTAGAATTAAATAGTTGTGATTTTATCTACTCCTTGTTTTCTTCTAATTTGCAAACAAAATTTAGAAAGTATTTTTAAAAGTGAATGAAAATTCAAAGTAAGTTAATATAAAAAAATAACAACAAAATAGTGTGAACTCTTTTGTAATATATATACTAGCACAGCTTCAGAATTTTTACTGCCACATGTTACCGAGCAGAATTGTGGCTGCAAAATTATCTACATATTAGATGCTAACAAAAAGAATTAAAAGTAAATGACAACTAGAAGCATCAAAACAAATGAATTTATCAAAAAATAATACACAAATATTTTCTTACGTGAAAGAAGATCTGTACTAGGAATTCTTTCAAAAGAGAAAAACCTCATTACAAATTACAAATATTTTAACAAAAAAATTTTTTTGTTGTTTTTTTGCAGGAATTGGGAAGCAACGTCACTAGGTTGATAATTATTAGTTAGCATGTTAATAAAAAGTAACATTTAATATGTTGAATTCACCAGGAGTTAGGTACCTAAATACCTTTCAAATGTAGTAGCAAATACACGATTCTATCAGCAAGTGCTCTTATAGCGGTAGGGGAGAGGGGGAAAGAAGGGGGGAAAAAGACTCAAACATTGCTTATTTTGTAGTATTTCCTTAAATTTTCTTAGCATGACTAGCAAGTTGAATTCAAACAGATTATACTGGTAATTCAGACAGAAAAAAAAATCATACTTGTGTGGTCTTTTACTTGGTAGTAGGCAAAGCATAGGGGAGTGTGCAGCACTGCATGTGAAGCAATCACATATTATCTAGAGGATTCTCGTCTTTCAGGCTGTGTGAGGTACAGGGAAAATTCTATTACAGAGTTTGCATCTCCATCATTTATTATCTACAGAGACAGACTGGCATTTCTTGCAATCGGGGAGAAAAATACTGTGTGGATAACAACTCAATTATGTCTTAAAATTAAGTTGGAGAGAAAAGTTTGTGCACTGTATAGCTCGTGAAAGTATTTTCTCAGAGCTTCCTAGCTCTGAGAAAGCAAATTGTGAAAGAATATTGTGAAGCAGAATGTAAACAAATATGAGAAATATTAATTAAGCTTAAAGATACTTACATATTTCAGAGTATATTTAGTCATTAAATTTCTTCCCTAGGAGAGAAACAACTTAATTTTCACTAAGACACTGGTAAAACAGAAACCTGACAGAGGGAATTTCAGAAGAGGATGTCTTGTGCATCTGAGTCACACAGTTTTCAAGCAGCACCTGTTCCTTTCCTAATTACTTGTTCCAGAATAATAATCACAGAAACTTTAAAATTTTATTGGGAAAAATTTAGTGTAGCCTCACTAACTGGAGCTACAGAAAAAAATTAATTTTAATTTGGTAATTTTTTTTTTTAATATTTAAAGGGGTAATGTAAGATTGAATTAAAAAAAATATATTGTATTTATTTTCTGTTGTAAAAAGAGGCCCAAACAGTATTTGGTGGCCTTCCCGAAAACAATTGTCATCATTATGCAGGAAAAACATGCAGCTTCTAGGTCAGCTGGAAGCACTGTTGCATCATCTAAATGTAATTAAAAAAAACACCAAATTTCTCAGAATTTAGCATTCTGCACAACTGCTTTGTACCCTGCTGCCAGCAGGGCCAGATTTGAGCAAAGATCGTACCCATGGGGATCCATCAAAGGAAGATCCCAAATGACTGAACAACTGCAGCTGTTCTGATGTCACCGTTAACACCACAGGCAAAGGCTGAACTAGCTTATTCTGACTTCTAAAAACTGTTGAAATGCCATAAAACTGGTTCACGTCCTGACACATACTAGAGCAGAGGCAGCAACTGTACTTTGCTATGCAAAGTTTCATTTTGGCTGTGTGTTGTTCAGTTTGTATTCTGTACTTTCATTCATCCTCAATTTGTTAATAAGTGATAAGTGAAACTGTTCTTTTTAATACAGGACAAAATTGGGACCACACGTCTCTTCCTGGCATTGGACAGGGAGGTCTGTCAGTGACAATGTACCTTCAAGAGTTGAAGTTCTTTGCACTGCCTCTCTCCCTAAAATTTGTGAATGGGCAGGCAGACAGCATCATTCCTCAAAAACAGCAGTTTCCAGTCCTGGTTCATTACTGGGCCAAGAGTGGCTATTCCACTACCAACACATCTGCTGCCTGCACTGGTCTCTGATGCCTGCATACACGGAGGGCAAGGGCAGGATTATACTGGGGGAAAATGAGAGCAGACAGCCTTGCCTCCATTTCCTATGGAATACTCACATAGAAATAAGCAGATCTGAGCTCAAAACTTGCAAAGCACTCAAGCAGAAACAGGTGATTTTCAGCAGAAAGAAGAGTAAAAGCATTACATTCCCTGCGAGACCTAATTCCTGGCTACTGTGTAGCCAAAGCTTGTTTATTAACATGTCAACGGGTTGATTCCACATTCCAGTTACTTATCAGTGAAAGGCTAACTACAATTAAAGACGAGGGATTTCAGCAGTTGTGATTTGGTATTTTGCTTTTGCAGGTTTTTGTGGGTGGTTGAGGGTTTGTTTGGTGGTTTGGTTTTGTTTTTCAGAGGGGGTGGGGAGTGGGTGGTGGTTGTTTTTAGCTATGGAAAGGTTTGGAAAGCTAAACGAAATGTGACATGCTTACCAGAGTAACTTTGATTTAGCCAGCAAGGAAGCGTGGAGAGGACTGTATCTTCTATATCATCGCATGCTTTCTGTTTGGCTTTGGCAATAAACAAACCAAAAAGATAAAATGTATTTGCAACAACTGAAAGAAAAACTATGAAAAGAGAAATTACCATACCAGTGGAAATGATCTGCTCTCACATTGTGAGACCAGCTGTTCTAGCCTTCATCATTTGTACGTTTGCTGTATGAAGGGTGAATATACCCCATTACTGGAGCTGTGCACAACCTAGCCTGACCTAAATGCCAAGAAACAAGCAAGTGAGAGTGAAGCATCAGTGGCAAATTGGAATCTAAGGCCT
>NW_020955226.1:767808-868007 GCF_003031625.1 Empidonax traillii
AAAAAAAAACATCAGAAAGCTTTAAAACTGTACTCCAAGAAGTTCCAAAAGTAAAAGATCTGCAGCTGGAAATGCCAAAAATTCCAGTATTTGAGATACGATAGAGCAGAGAAAAAAAACGAACATATTTTTCAGAGGAGCTTTTTTTCTTTGTTTTCTTTGTATTTCAATGAGAAGTTTTAATTAGCTTCAGTAAGAAATTCTATGGACTTTAGAGAACTCTCTAGCATTCTTTACAAAATGGCTGCTATCCACAAGTTACCTTTGTAAAGTTTTCTTCACAGACTGGATTTTTCCAGACAATTCTCTAAATTTACAGACCAGTTTCTCTCTTAGCTTTCCCAGCAGTGTGTCACACCAGAGCAAGGCAAGTTTTTAAAACCTCCACAAATGGAAATTCCTAAGCTTCTCTGCATAACCAGGAAGAGCACTTTGATACCCACTCTAGTGAAAGTTTCAAGCAAGTTTTCCTTCTTTAACCATTTATGCTGTTATGGAGAATAGTTCTCTTCCTAGTTGTAGGATACTTCTGCTTCCCCTTTCAGTTCCTTCTTTGCCAGCCTAAAGAAGCTCAGCCCCCTCAACCTCTCATCTACAAGTCAAGTACAAGGTCAAGTACAAGAGGTCCTTTGCTCCTTTTTGGTCCTCTGCTGGATCACCTCTACTTCCTCAATATCCTGCTTGCACAAGGAGAGCCCAAAGCTAGATACAGTATTCCAGGTAATGCCCAACATATACCTAGCAGAGAGTGATAACAATCTCCTTCAACACTAGCCATATTTCTCCTAATGCAGGCAAGGATGCAATTTACATAACTTTCCGTAAGCACACACTGTTGGCATCCATCACATTCCCAGGGATGTTGTGCATTCAGTTGGTTTTCAGTCTGTAATGACATGTGGTTACTACTCTTCAAGTGTGGAACTGTCAAAGGTTTCTGTCAGACCAGCCTCCCAGTCCCTCAGTTCTGCTCAACTGAAGCTTCACCAGATGGGATTATCAACCCCCTACCCCTCAGTCAGTGTCTTCTGCAAATTTTCTGGGGCTGAGTTTTACTCTTCATCTAGGTCACTAACGAAGACACTGAGCTCTGCCAGCGCCAGTATCAACCCTCAAGGTCATATAGAGCGTTCATCTTAGTGTTTGATATATTGTTACTTTTTCTTAAATTTGCAATTTGAGACAAGCTGAACACTCTGTGATATCATAATCACATTTTAACATTAAAACTAACACTAATTTTAACACATTTAACACTAACCTATGGATTGATCAGGTGTGGAGTGGTAGGGGAAGGGAGAAATCGCATGTTAAGTCTGTGTTTTGGTCAGGCAGCCCTAACTATCAGAGATGCAGTGGTTTGCATTTATGAATGATGCTGTGGTCTTCAAGAGGCTCTGATATAATAAATGCAATGCTTGGCAATAAGACTAATGACAGCACATTATTAGTATTGGGCTACTCTACTATATTTCAAATTTTTAGGTACCACTTCGTGACAATGTATTTCAATTCACATGTGAGCAGATTTGATGGAGGGGAGCGTATACAATCCGAGAATTTCTTCATTCTCCTCATGTTGTTGTAGCCTGCAGAATAATAATTATGGGAATCCACCATCTGGTGAACATATGTAAGGTTTGACTCAGCCCAGGGATAGGACCATAAGTGGTCTACTTCAGGTGAGTTACTGTAGGCCCTCTAATCTGTCCAAGGTAATGACGGATTCCTTCCCCCCTCATGTAGCAGGTAATAGTACATTAGGGGGCCAGCCAGAGACTTTATTTGTCTTAACTCACCTAGGGCTCTTACATTCATTTGCAGAAGCCAGCGGCAGCAATTCCAGACACTAATGAGTGATGACATGGCAGGAGGAAATATGTGGCACACAGTCAGTGTGTGGCTACACACCATTTGATTATGTGCTGGGCTAAGAAGTGGGAATAACCTGATGGTGGTGGCTCCTATGAGTCCTCCCACTACAGCCATCTAATGGATGCTGCTGGAGCGGGAGCAGCCCCTGCCACCGCAGAAATCTACCAAACGTGCTTGTGATACAAGGGGGCAAAAGACAACATAGGCCAGCAGGAAACCAACAGAAAAACAAAAAGGCATAGTGGCTCATGCTTAACTAAGATCAAACCACATCACTAATAGTCTAAATACAACTCCTCAATTTCCTCTCTTGGATTTGGCATTTGGTCATAGAACAAAAATTAATTAAATGGGCAAAAAAAGGAGATTTTCTAAGTAGTTTTTTCAGTGCAATCCATTCCAGGCACATGCTTTTACTGACTTTACATGGGGAGTGTCTGGCATCACATGGTAGGAGACAAAGGCACAACCTACTCCACCGTTCACAATGAGAAAGAATTCTTGAAGGGCTGGTTGCTGAAACAGAGGGCTCTGATACTGGGTAGTGGGAGCAGAATTAAAAGCCAGGGCAAGGTAGCTTTTTTGCTTATATTACTTTGTGTGATACCTACTTGTAATGATTCCCTCCTGCTGAAAAGCCCTGGCTGCCTGTTGTTTCTGCTCAGTCATTCCCATCAGTTTTACAGATGGATTTTACCAGAGTGAGAAAATTAGAGCAAGAACATGACTGTTATTGTTTTGTAGTTGATGAAGAACAACAGTAGAAAAGTAGCTATGAAATCTTATTTTTTTGTCATCTTTGACACACCTACTTCAGACAGTGGGTAAATCCTTGCCTTAAGGTTTTCAATTATGTTTCTCAAGGGATGAGTGAAACTACTTGGTTTTTTTCACTTATTCAGGGTATCTGCTTCAAAGGTTAAAATACAGTGGAGCTTCCCTGAATTTTCTCTGTGTAGACACAGCTAGCTCTGTGAAGACTGCAGCACAGAGAAATTCATAATGTCATAAAACTGACATTTCTTCTTTTTGAATGTGCATGTGGCAATGGAGGGTCATTTTTCCTGAAGCAGACGTGTGAAAAATATTGCATGATGAACAAAATATTATGTGTAGAACAAAAGTGAGAATTAATTTCAAAGCTTTGACAGATTTAAAACCTCCTAATATTACAATTTTTTAAAGAAAATAATCCAAAACCAGGGACGTGAATGTGAAAAAACATACAACACATATTTGAGCTGAAGATCTTATACTGCTTTACAACTTTGGTTCTACTGTCACTTAGAATAAAATCAGGGGGAAAGACCTTGAGAGATAAGCTGCTTATTTATTTGTTCCTGAAGCTTTGATAGCATGTAGGTTGCTGTGTGATCTTTATAAACTCAGAGGTGCTAAGCACAGCTTGTTTTTGAAAGTCAATGCCAGCAAGAGACAGACTTTTTGTAATAACACCCAGTGAGCTGTGGCACTTGTATACTCATATATTTGTCTGCGCCAAATCCTTACCTAGTCTTCATTAACAGATGTAACATCTTTTGACTTCACGCTGGGGATCTGGCCCATTATCCATTTCTTGAATATGTATATCCAAGTAGGACAGACACACTCAAGAAGATATTTCATCCTCACACTCACCAAACTCCAAATACCTTTAAATTAGAAATAAAACCAGTAATCTCTTCCTTTTTCCTAAATCTTACAGGATAGAGGCTGATCAGATGAGAAAATACAGGATTTATTTATCTGCCTTTTTTTTTTTTTCTTCTGAGGATCTAAAGGAACAGGTAGATGGTTTTAGAGAAGAAAGAAATGAATTTGTCAATTGCTCTAATTCCACATACAAACTGACCTCAGATAACCTGCACTCTCAAAAAGGAAACAGTACTTTAAAATAAATCCTACAATAATCCTCATCAGCAACATACACAAAATCAGGTAGAGGACATATTGGATAAAGGGAATTTGGGGTAAACTTCTCCTTGCATTTTCCTACATTGTTGCTGATTTGTAGTGTGCATTTGTAAGTGATTCAGATGCAGAAGTATGAAAGGAACCTAACAGCTGAGCTAGTTTTCCCTATCACAACACAAGTCCCATGACCCAAGAGAGCTCACCCTTGATCCCTGCCTTTGCCCTGCTAGAGGACTATGACATGGTTTTAGAAGAATTTCACTCTCACAGAAGGTTATCCTACATGAAGGGGTGATGCCAAAATGCTGCAACTTCTGCAGAGAGATAGAAACACCAGAATAAGGTGTTGCTATATGTGCATGTGACTCTCACCATTCACTGGTTTGATGAGCTGTGATGGCAGGGAAGGGTGGTAATACCACAGCTTAATATATGCCTTTTCCTTTTAATTTTTTATTTGACCAATTATATCACTTTTCTCCCAAATTTTTCCCTCCTTCTACTCTGTACATCACATTCTGAACTACATCACAGTCCAAAACCACAACATTCAAGCTTGAAGCCCCAGCCAAGCAATGGATAAACTAGAAGGTAACACACAGTTTCTGTATCAAAGGCAATTTGACACATTGCACCATGCAGACTGTTAATCTTTTATTTTCTGTCCTATGAACAAAACAATGATTTAGTTGTATAGTGAAAATGCAGTTATCCAGACAAAAAGCACTTATACCAATGACATCAAGCACTGGCATAAATGCACATCAGTCACTGTTTCTGCTTTAAAATCATATTTTGGACTCAGTTGGCAGGGTAATATCGTCTCATTTTTCTCAAACAAAGCAATTCTGCAGCATTTTTAAAGCCATTGAATTGAGGAAAATGCAGGGTCCTGTCAATTAGTTCAAGTCCAGACTACTGGCAGAATGGCAAGTACAGGGAAAAGGTATGAAAAAACCCCACACTCTACAAGACAGAAAACTTTCTCTAACGCTCCATAACAAAGAAAACAAGCTGTCCACAATTACTTCTTGTGTCTTTGTTTTACTTATTCCATCTTCTTATTTTTCCAGCTCATTAAATTTAATAGAGAAACTTGAGGTGCCTCTTACCCATTTTCCTAGCATGAAAACCTTCTTGCTAATTGCTGATTCATAACAATACTTCATCTTTCTCCACAAATATTAGTTTATTCTTCAACAAACTACCTCTGATGAACAACTCTTGAGAGTTCACTTAACTTTTCTGTAGGTCCAAATTTCATGTCTGTGAAATTTCCTAGCTTGAGATTTGAATTTTCAAATGTTAGATAATTGAATGGCACAGTCTACGAGCTTACATTTTATCTAGGCCTTTGTCAGCACCTGGCAGTGACTTTGAGAAAGGACCCTGAAGACTCCTTATCAATGTATCGCTATTTGCCTCAACATGTTGGGAGTGCTCAGCAGTGCCTATTCCCTAAGAACAAACTGTCACACAATTAAAAGAAAATACAAAAATCACTAAATGGAAGAATGTTAGTATTTCAAAATCTAATGTCAAAGAAAGTATGGTTAGCCAGTCTGTGCATGCTTTTTACAAACTGTTATTTAGAAATAATTATATAGAAGAGATTCTTTGAGTCTTTTCTTTCAGCCTTAAACTCAGCATGACCATGTGTGAAATGATCCATCAGATTTCATCAAAGTTAAGAATCCCATATGGCTTGTATCGCCACAGTTTAAAACTTCCTATGATTCAAAAATATGTCTCCACTGTTCATAAAGACATACTCGAGCTAGATCACATCTTGGTTGTTCAGCACAGCTAGCATCAAACTGAGAAGCTGGATGAATGTTTAGGTTTTGTATCACATGAGAAGCTCCGTGCTGCCAGAATTAGCACCAGGTCCTGGGGCTGGTTCGTTTGAAACTGGGCCCAGACTGGGTCAATATATCTGAGCTACTTCTTTGATGGTACCATCAGGCTAACTTTTGTGGGCCCTACATGTAAATAGTTGTTAATGTACCGGAATAGCCCATAAATTCGAGGTATTCCCCGGGTACAGATATACACACTTTACAAACAAGAATTTCTAAAAATTCTGAATTTTTTTTTTTTTGTACCCAAATGGGAATGTGTGTTTTGGGTGCATTTTTTTCCACTTCAATGACTATCTTTTTCAAAGGAAACCTGCTCTTAAAACCCCAAATGACTTTCAGTATTTTCAGCTTAATAACTAGATCTTTAAATCTCCTTATCTGAAAGCCTTCATATGAGCTGCACTGGAAACCTAATTTTTTCGGGTTTCTTTCATTTCTCTTCTATGCCAAAACTTTCAGGATTTATGTGAGAAAACTCCCTCTTTCAGGAGATGCTTCTGAGCATGTTTCATTTCAACCTAGTTTTGTCAACAAAGTATAATATTCTACAACACACTATGAGAAAATACATATTGCATACAACCCAGTATGCATCCCAGCCATTTGAGACCCAAGTCTTCCAACAATGGTGAAGATATAAAGGACATAAAAAACTGCAGTAAATAATTCAGGTATTATAACTTACATGTCACAAGACTTTGACTTAACTAAAGAGGAAAACTTTCACATCATCTTGGCTTCTACACCTCTCCTTCAAGAAGATTTAATCACATTTTCCAACAACACAAAAGCAATACCAACATTTCTGAAACATATTACTTGCATTCTCTAAATGTCTTGGACTTGTATTACTAGTAAACTGAAATATTTCATCTACTAAAATGGATGTGCTTAATATAGCTTATATCAGACTGACAATGCATATTTGCTCACTTGCATTCTCTCAGGAACATTTATCATACGAAGTCACATATTAAAACAAAAGAATATAATTTTTACTTCCTGAAGTGCTGCCCAAAGTACAAAATAACATAAATGAGAATTCAAGTGGGTTTTGGGACCACTTTTTGCACATTATAGAATAGTATTCCTTCTGTTTCTGGCAACTGCAACAGGCATGGGATGTTAAAAAAGAATACGTGAAAGATGCTGACATAACTGCTCTGCCCAGAGTTGTGAATTTCTTCATCAGGCTTCAGTGAAATGTGATATGAACAAGCTACTTCAGGATGAAAAGGCCCTGAAATAAATAATGCATATAAATTTCGTGTTCTGCAGTAATGGAAAATGCAAAAGTGTTTGCATTTTTTTTTATAAAACAAAACTATTAAGAACATTTTGATCCAGTACCTAAAATTATAATAAACTATTTTCTATCTTATTTTCTACTAGTGGTACTTATCTCTCCATCAAAATTTAGAGGAATAAGGTCAGATATTAAGTGGCTATTCTCCAGATAGAACAACAAATATGACACAATTAATTAATAATTCATTAGATTATGATATGATTAAAGGTGAACTAGAATAACAAAAATCCTTGAGACTGCCTGTATATCAACTGTTTTCTAGGGGAAAAAAATGAAAATTAAAAACCTTCAGCAGTGATTACAAGAAAAATGTTTTCAATGTCTGCAAAACAGAAAAATAGAATGCCAAAAAAACCACAAACATAAAATGACAAGATTACCATTAACTTCAGATTATGTGGTATTTAAAGACCTTTCAAATGTTATTTATTTACAATAATCTCTCTTATGTTGTTACACCAAGCTAGAAAACCTAAGTCCTATTTTCCACACATCTCTTGTGCCTCCATTTCTAGTTTCTTATCTGAAAATGAAGATGATACCCAAGTGCTACCTTTACAAAGATGTTACAAGGGTTAGATAAGTACCATCTATAAAGCCCTTTGAGATCCTGAGATGAAAAGCTCTGTGAGACTCAAGAAAAGCTCTCTATAAGTGCAATATTATTACTGTAGTTCTTACTATGTTTATTTGTTTACTCTCCTCTAGAGAACATAATTCTGAAGAGATTTACATTTGAACTTCGTAAGAATTCTGTTATCTGTCTTTCAAATTGCTCTTAAGGGCTCTGTAGAGGAAAGGCAAATGCTCACAAAAGCACACTCAAATCTTTCCAAAGATCCCATTCTGCAAGATATTCAGTGTTTCTTGAGCAGCACAGAGCACTCGCAGCTGAATGCACTCATCACTTTGCAAAATTGGGCCTTCGATCTCAGGTGCCAACACTTTTATGAACAAGGATCCCAGCACAGAAATAGACATAACTCTACATTTCTTTTTCAGTTCCTTGTGAGAAGCTCAAGGATCAGGTGAGCAGATACAGTTACTGAGTGCACTGCTCGATACTCCGCAGAATACTGACATACTCAGCAAAGCATAAGAGAGTAGGTCCTTTTTCTCCTTACTGTCATTGATTCTGCAAACTAGCATGGAGAAAAAAGTGCCCATGGGTCACTACACATATTTCTTTTCATCGCTGGACAATGTGGACAGATTGAACCTCTAACTGCCTTATCATAATGTCTCTTTCTCATCCAATTTCTGAAAAAAAAACAATCAACTTGAAGAAATTCAAACAGTTCTATATGGCTTTTTAGTGCTATTCCTATCCTGAAGAATGAGAGAGTGGAAAGTGGGACATGGACAAGAAGGAGGGGTAAGTAAGAAAGGAAGCCACAACAACCTAATCTTTATAGAGTCAAAACTGTCCTAAATTTTAGAGTCAAGACTGGTAGCCTCTGACCAGATATTTTCAGAGGAAGCAATGGAAGACAAAGGACTATAAAAAAAAAAAAAAAAAAAAAAAAAAAAAAAAAAAAAAAAAAAAAAAAAAAAAAAAAAAAAAAAAAAAAAAAAAAAAAAAAAAAAAAAAAAAAAAAGAAGAAACCCAAACAAAAAATAAGTGTCCAAATAAACAAATAAAACTCAAACAAAACTAATCAACACATTAATTTCCCCTGTGGGAAAGGAAGTAAAATGTTATTTTTTGTCTTCTGAGGGATTCTTCAAATATTTTGCATACTGTGGAAATCATTGCTCTAAGTTTTAATTGAAGAGAAAATTGCTCATTCCTAAGGTTCAGTATACCAGCATAACTAAGGGGCTTTATTTTCTCCTTCATTTCAATGCAGAATGAAGCTCTTTTGGAACAAATGAATAATATGTATAACAGAATTTTGATTTTACAGAAAAAGACGTAGATAATATTCTGAGTTTTCTCTTGAAAAAATATCTTTGAGAAGAATGCTACATATCTTGGAAACCTAACTGCATCAGAAGATATCATCTGTGCTAAGAGCAGAGTCCAGGAGATAGTTAATGTCCATCACACCAAGGATTAAGGAAGTTGAGCAGCATATTTGGTGGCTTTTGGGGCGGAGGGTTTACACTTGGACTTTTTTTGTTGGTTTTCCCTCATTATTCACATTGGCAAGAGTATTTTTATGTCTTAGGGCAGCCCAAGAAAACAGAAACAAATTTCTTACCATACTTCATCTGAGTTTTAGGCCTTGAGAGTATTCACCAATAAGAAAAATTTTTTCTAGGGCTCTAATTTCTGGTTCAACAATGCTCTAGTCTGAGCCCTGTACATCATTATGCACTGTTTAAGGTGGATAAGGGATGTATGGGAAAGTGGAGTAAATTAAGATAGCAAGACAGGCGGTAAAGTTAAAAATAGTTTTAATTTAAGTTTATTACTATTAGAAAATTTCTAAAAAGTTATATATTTCATATTTGCTTTAAGTTGTCCTTAAATTTACAATAGTGCTTCTTAATATTCTTTCAGATAATCTGAAAATCCACTACTTTGCTGCACATCTCCATTGGCCATTTTTTCCCATATGTATTCTCATTTCACTGTAAGAAAGGATAAGAAAAATTGAAAGGAAACAAACTGGGGGAAAAAAAAAAGAAAAAGAAAGAAAAACAAACCCTATATTGGTTTTCCTTATTTCTTTGGGATATAGATGATAGTGAATAAGAAATGTGCAAAGTGAAGTCATTTCAGTCAAAAATACTATTCAGCCAGTAAATCAGTAAGATGTAGAGCCAGGTGGATGGTATCTCATGAGAACCAAAATGAAACCTCTGCAGGAAAAACTGTCTGTATTGTTCATTGTGTCCTTAAAATTACAAACATCCATACTTTTGGAGTTTATATGTGGCTAAAGTGTCTGATTTCAGAAAAATATATAGTTGACAATAACAGAGTAATTACAGTCACTGCTTCAATATGGCTGTATAAATCATCATGATTCAACCTACAGTAGTAATAAAAATAAATTATATTGGCTTTGGTTCATTACTGCTGATCTAATAAAATATAATGAATTAAAAAAAATCCTGAGTGTAATAGTTTCATAAAAATAACAATTTACTAATGGCTTTTTAACAACTTATGTGAATGCAATACGTAAGAATTGTATTTTTGTTAAAATAACCTTCTGATAAGATATTATTTTATTCCAGTCCTCATAATATTTTTGTCCAACATGTGTTTCCCCTCAGTGATTACCTCTTCTACATAATTCAGATTTCTCCAGTTTAGTAAATGAGACAGGAGGAGGAGCTTATTAACATAAATATTAAATTAATGAGAAGACATTATAGGATCATAGATAATGATACCACTCAGGTCAGAAAATAGAGAAAACTTAACAATATCTATATAAACCACCTTAAAGCAGGTTTCTTTCTCTACATGTTCTGTACAAGCAGACTTATGTTCCCCACCAAACCCACATGGCAACTGCAAGTAATCAATGTATGGCTCATTTGAGCAAGTCTCTCTCATTAACTAGACCTCTTAACTCTGCTGTGATGGAAAATTTGTAGGCACTTTCAGGTGCTATAATACCATCTTTAGGTGAGATTACTCATTTAAATGGCTTCTTTAAATCCTGCATCATATCAAGCTGCCTTGATCAACAGCACAGTGCCCATAACAACCTACAAAGCTCAAGACCTGTGCCCAGATAAAGCCAACTGGAGCATTGCACCAACTTCAGCAAAACTATGATGTGTTAAGAATGCAGCCCTCCATTTCTGGTGCTGGCAGGAGTAGGTCAAACTACCAATCCATAAAAAAAACAATGTTGAAGTTAAACCCTAAATGTTTTCCCACTGGATGTAGCCTCAGGAGCTGGCAGTAGAGTGCTCAGATGTTTCGCTCATGTTGGAAAGCAGTATGCAAACTGCCTTTCTGATATTTCTTTATAAATCACATCACTGTTAAAAGAAACAGCTTTTATTTCATCTACATGCCAGGATTCTACTGAAGTATTCCAGAAGCACATAATTACGCTTTGAATGTAGCTGGAAATTTGCTACAGTAAAGTCTGTAAAAATGGCTCAGTAATTTTCAAAATTCAGTTGCAAAAAAAGAAATCACAGACAATAGTTCAAGCCCTCAGTGGGAGAGGATGAGTTACTTTGACACTAAGTAATAATTGCTAACTAGGAATGTAAACTCAGTAAACATGCTGACATTAATAATTAAAAAAATAAAAATAAAAGCAGTAGACAAAATTTTGGTTTCAGGAAAAAAAATAGTCTCATGAGATAATGTTATAGAGAGATGGTAAAAATCTCTACAGGTCTGCAGAGGACAATACCACCAAAGCACCAGAGCATTTAGAATTAGTTAGAGACTTATATTTTTGTAGAGGAAATGAATCTCTCATTTCCTGCAAGAAAAGATTTAGAAAACCTCCGGATTAAGTTAAAGCAGAGGATCAGCCTGAGCTCTGTAACCATGGATTTCTGCATGTCTGGAACAAGTTATTTCCCAGTCCCTCACTGACACCTAGTCAAGGATGAGGGAAAGATCAACAAACAGCAGAAACAGGAATAAAAGCAAGTGTTTAGGAGACCAGTAAGAAATCAAAGCCAGTGTAACAGGCCAACCTGTGCAGAGCTCAGCAAAATCTTTCTTCTTGACAGAAGACGTACATGTTCAACTGGGCAGCAAACTCCTGACATCCATTAGTACCAGAAACAGTTTCATGATATCTGCCATGGTAAACAGAATGCCATTTTGATTTCTGAAAGGACAGACAAGGGAATTACCACAAATTCTGTATATTACATATACCATGTACAAAAAAATCTGTGAATTGCAGTCAGTAAACACTGGAAGAAAAGGGCAGAAAAATTCCTGGAGAGAATAGATTTTGACTAGTGGTAGGGCAGTTACTTTCTGCAAACTCTAAACACCTCAATAGTCCTGGGTAAGGTTTTTAGAGGGAAGAGAGGGTTTTTCAGGGAATGAGTAACTGTCATTCAGTAGCATGTGTCCCATCTGCATTTTTTCCTTAAGAAAAGATTAGTAAGATAGCGAAATCTATCACTGGAGTGCACCATTAAGTTGTGAAGGCTCATTCTGTCAAACACTGCTAAGGGTATATATGCTGTAAGAATATTTTTTTATTTAAGAATTAGAATTTGGTTACATTCAGAAATATTCGTGTATCTTTGCAGTAAACTACAAAAACCCTACAAAACCTCAGCATATTCTAGGTATATGAACACATACTTTTCTGTTTAACAAAGATAATAGAAGTGTTGGAAGCAACAGGATCAAGGGAATTAGAGGAAATGCTCATTAAAACAAATTTAAAAGGTCTAATGATTAAAATATTGATTAATTAGCCAAACATTGATTAACAGTCACACTTTATCAACTACAAAGGTTCTAATTACTGCACCATTATTCCATAGATTGACCTGCTCTCTCTTGTCACTTACGATGAAGAACAATTTTTATTAAGTGGGTTTTGGATTTTTGACCTGTAAAATTTTAATAGGGAGTGCAAAGAGGGTGTCGTGTGTGGTTTGGCATTTTAGTCACTGAGGGACCCATAGTTACTGTCTCTACTTAACCAAAGGCACAGAAGTGCAAGAGGGATGTGAATACTCAGGGATTAAAGCCCTGCCACAACTTCCCAATCACAAGAGAGAGAGATGCATTTGAAACTGCTCTAAGACTGCTTCAGTGAAAGGAGAAATTGTATGATACTGTACTGATGAATAACAACAAAATGTTTAAAGAGAGTACCAGGATATTAACCAGCCAAATCCTGTTTGTAAGATACACAATAATTTAATGGGGCAATGTCAAATTAAAATCTCTTCTTAATTTTTTGCACCTACTCTGAAGCAATCCAGTTTACCCTGGAGATGTAACCATTTCACCATTTAAAATAAAATAAATCAAATAGCAGTTGTAGCAGTTCATCTACCAAAGTATTTCCTGCTGCAGCAACCTGGGTCTCAGAAACCTGCCACACACTTGAAAAATATTCCCCAGAAAATTTATGGATGTCTCACATAAGACTATCTTGCTGATTTCAATAACTGTCCATTTAAATCTGTTGATGTAGCGTTTAAACCTTGCTTCACAAAAGAGAGAGGCTAATACACACACGGGGTTACACTCTCAATATAACTGTCTGAAAGTGATGGTCTGGATTTACTCCTGATGAGATCAGCTCTAAGGCCAGAAAGCAGATTTATAGTGTGAACATAAATGAGCATGGAGGAGAGGGGACCTTTTTGATCATACATATGCTTGTCAGGCAAAAAGTGCTCAAGACCTCATTGCCAAATAAGCAATAGCGAGTAAGTCCCTTACAGCCAGTGGAAAATGGCATCAGGAGGACAACCCTGAACAGATGCAGCAGGTTGACAGCTTCAATAGCCAAAGCCTGGCAAAAGACCTGGAAAAAAATGGAACTTGGGTGCTAACATCGAGTCTGGGCCGTATTTCCTTCAGACTAAATAGTCTGTCAGAGGGGTAACAGTTTAGAACTAGTGTATCGTTCTTCAGCAACTTAAAGGAAAGAGAGGAGCTACTGCCATGCCGAGATCTGAAACATCCTACTACCTCAGCTCCTGCACGTTGAGGAAATAACTGTTTCACCCAGTTAGTGGTACTCAACAGCAAGTGAAAGAATTAACGCTGTAGTAAACAGGTAGATGTCCTTGGCCTTTCCACTCCATCCTCCTGTTACACCATCTATTTTAACCAACACAATTCCTTTACTTCTACCCTCTGCACCAGCAAAATAAAAACTATTTTGTTTCCATTATATACCATGTGGTCTCTTGATCCGCATTCTTGATTTTTTCCACGAGAAAATTATATTTATATTTATGTTATACTTATAATACAATTATAACTTTAATCCACAAAGACAGTTACAGCATAATCAGACAAGTCCACCTGAATGTTATCCTACTATGCCAAGGTTTATGGATTTTCCGATGTTACACCATGAAAGGAGGGGAAAAAAAAGAGAAGTCCCCCCCACAAACCACAAAACCCACTTTCTTCAGAACCCTTCTCCCTTCCTGCATTCATACATACTGAAGATTGTATCAATACAGTAAGAAACTCCATGTCAGGCCAGCTAAAGGGCATTTTAGTGTAAAAGTCAGAAAACAAGTATTCCTCTTCTAGTTAAGTCACCTTACTCTTCAATCCCCCCAGAGGGCCAGCAAGAGGAGCAGCAGTTTAAGGCGTACAACAGTGCAAGTCAAATCATGGACTTGCTTTCAGTGTTGCACTTGGAGACCAGGCTGTGACAGTGACATCAGACAGGAGAATGGTCCCAGCGTGCCATGAGAAGCTTCACCTCAAACGGACTTGGTTTGTTGCTGCTGGGCACACTGGTAAACTCACTCTCCCCTGATCCATACAAGTCTTCTCAAACTTTATAACACTCTGCTTGAGATTGTAGCAAGAGAAAAACCAGCATCTTTGTGAGGTTCACAGCACTGCACAACCACTCCTGACCTGTCTTTTTCCCTTCAAGGTACAACTTTCCCAAGGTTACTTGTAAGGGACCATTTTTGTGGATGTTATTGCTTTTGTACTTTGAGAAGGTAGAACGATTTGCCCTGTCAGTGATGCAGTTCTTTGCACTAAGAACAGAAGAATATGATCCCAACTGGAAAGAAATACAATAAAACAGAGGTTTAACAGAGCGTCCCTTTGCCATCAGGATGGGATTTGCAGTCCGTAAGGTTTTAACAACAAAGTGGCACTATTGCTTCAGTATCACAGTGAATATCCAGAGTCACATATGTGCAATATTAAAAACTTAAAACCCACATTTAATGAAATACTACCCACTACTTATAGGTAGCTTGGATATACAAACCTGTGCAGAATTTTTGCAAGCTGTAATAGCGTACTGCATGTATACCAAATTTAAGAGAATGTTAATGCACCAGCAAAACACAGAAAAAATGTTGTGAGCAATCAGCAAGACAACCTATCTGCCTAAGGGTGCTTCTGAAGAGAAATACTAATTCTTGTTTGAGGGTAATAGGGAGGACTATAAAAAGAATGCCTTAATAACAAGGAACCTTTTGATCATCGCTGATAGTGAGAAAACCTTTAAGATTTAAATATATTTATTTCATCTAAAGGTTCTTGACTTCTTTACTCTATGATGACCTTGACTGCTCACTGCTAAAATTTTACTTCCTTCCCTATCGCCATTCCCCAGCACTACATTCTTTGTACTCTTCACCTCATGATTTTTTAAGATCACCTATTCTCCTACTCTTCTATTTAGCAAGTACCTTCCTAATTAAACTTTTCCTTTCCTCCACCCCTGAAAACATATTAACAATGAAACACTAGCGAGTAATGTGTACAGTAAGTATTTGTGGATAACCTATTTTATGTTTGAGCATTTAGTCCAGAAAGATCCCATTCTTGTGTGATCCTTGGGTACTATTCTGCTAGTGTGGTCTTGACACTATCGATAGTGATACTTCTACAAATATGTTAATTTTCTATATTAAGATATACCTCCCTATCCAAAACCACTCAACTGCATCCGATTATGAGCACTTAGAGTCATTTCAGAAAAAAAGTGCAAGCAATACATATTTACACAAACTAATAGGTAACAAAAATCCTGCAAATATGCATTCCCAGCCAAGTCTCACAAGATATCATTGATTTCAAACAAACTGTGCTTACAAATGTAAATAGAGGTAGCTCTTCTGGTTTAATTCAGAGCAATTATTTTACAAACAAATAACAGAATCAGTGAATTATTCAGCCACAATTAGAAACTGTCTTGTAAACTCAGGTGTGCATTTAAAACAGTGCTGTTTTCATCACCTTTACAAAAGGTCTGTTAGAAGAAAACCTCTGGACAGAGGCAATTAAAGTGCCTATATAATACACTATACCACGAGACTGGTACAGGGTCCAGGACTTGCCTTCAGCCTGTAGTGACGTTTCCATTTCATGAGCATAGGGCAGAACACATATTGCCCAGTTTTCAGCTCCGGAAAATACACATAAATACACACGTTCTACCCAATACAATAATTATGGCTAGAGACCTCTCTCCCACCTCCCAGAAATTGCTGCTTAGGGTGATAGATGCCCAGCATAGAGTTCAAAGCACAGTACCTCCAGTTTCCTTTCATGAGTTACTTAAATGTATTTCTTCTACTAACCACTACATCAGACATGGAAAACTTCAGAACATTTGAGGCTCTTTAATACAAAAATGGCAATTCTTTTTCCTTGGTATGGATTTATATTTTAAATTAAAGATACTAACTTAGCAAAATAAGTTTCTGTTTCACATTCTAATTTAAGTATCTATGGCTATGTTTCTCAGACATCTGGTTCAAGTATGTTATGCTGTTCTTAATATCAATTTTCCTTACGTTCTAGACATTTTTATGTTTTAGGAAATGGTTGGTATCTCAATCATGATTAGGTAGATTTAGTTACTGGAAGGAAATAGCTCAAGCTATTCTTCTTAAAAATAAGCACATGCAAAAGCAGCATTTACACACATCTCTTCAAACAGACCCTGGTGAAACACAGTCACAGAGAATGAAGTTGATCCCTGTGTTAGTGAGAACATAAAGCTTATGTACCACTTAAGTCTTTAAAACGGGGTTTAAGTAGGAGTTAAGCATAATTTTTTCAGGCACTCTTCATGGGGTAAAATTTACTAACAGAAGGTTTGAATAACTTGAGCAGAGGGCAGTAGGGGCCACACAAAAGGAAGGAGTAGGGAATCATGCTTCAACATGGTAACTATTGGTAAAGGTCAGCTTCCTACTGACAATAAAGTGCAGTCGCTGTATTTATCTGGCAGATCCCTGGGACAATGGCTGGTAATCTACGGGTAGCTTTTTAGAAGGTTTAGAGCACTGGCCTTCGCTCAGCATAACTATTATTCTCCAAAAACTTTCTGTATTCAGCTCTCATGTGCCCTGAACAACATAGTACAGCAGAACATTAAAAGCCCATAAAACAATATGCGGTAAAAAAATAAATTCCAAAATAAGTTTTTAGGAAAATACACATCTTAGTTTTCAAGCTCTGTGGCTGGTAGTGCCTAAAATCATATTTCCTCCATTGTCAATGGGAAATTTTCCCCAGTGGTAAAACTGTATAATCACTCAGAAGAGATGCTGCAATCATCTGCCAAAAAATATATGCGAGAACCGACAAAAAGCAGACAACAAGACAGGCAAAGAAAATACAAATTGACCAAAATCTATTTTGGTGTAGACACAAATCAGCAATAGTCAGGCTATTTGCCACCATAACCTAAATGTCATCCCTCCTTTGACTTACGCGATAGGTCTTTTTTGCTCATGGTTGACTTAAGTCATCTTTAAATTTGAAGACTTTATCATTTATCAATTTGCATTATAATCTCAGTGTTATTCAGATTTATTTTTTTACCATGTACATGCACCCCACTCACCCACCCAAATATCCACACACGGACAGAGAAAAATAAGGAAATTTTTATCATTATAGTATTTTGGCAGCATAATGGGAATAGACAGCAACTACTTTGTGTTACAAATTTGAATGTGAAATTTCAGAAAACCTCCTTGCATTAAAAATGAATTAACTGTGTGATTATTAATTGTGCATATTCCAATCCCTTTGTGCTGTACTGCATGTTTCTTGAATCTCATTTGAATCCTTTGGCTAAGTAATGTGTCAAGGGGGGTACTAGCCTGAATGCCTGGGTTATTTAAAAAGCAGGACAGCACTTCCAGATTAGAATACCAATGAGTGGGGTTAAAAAGGCTCTACTGTAGTTGGAGGGCAGCTCTCAGTCTGAGTAGTACCTGAAAAGGACCTCTATGGACTAATTTTCAGAATCACATTGTAATGTGGGCTCATGTCAATCATCAGAACAGACAGCTTCATCCCATGATATAAACTAGTTATACATTCAAGAGCTGCCAGAGGATCTTCATTAAAAGGGACTTAGCATTAAAAGAAGGAGGATGTTTTATTATAATACTTCAAACACAGTTTTTGTTTTATATGTTCTCAGAAATCTTTTTTGTTCTTCTTCACAATATCAAAAAAGTGCCACAGAAGCAGCAAAAACATTAAATATTCCAATTTTTAATGGGAATCAAGGTAGCTTTCTGGTTTAAGGCATTAAAAATCATATACATTTTTCTAAATATATTCATGTCTTTGAATAACAAAAAGAAGTCTCTAGATGTAATAGGAGGATGTTTTTAATCTTTTGTGAGAAGGGATTTGCAGAGCTGACTACTCAAGGTATAATATCTACTGGCAAAGTATATCAGTGAGAGCTTTATACATATAAATTTGTATAAAAGCTTTGGGCTATCCACAAGCTTCCAGATACCAGTTAGATATTACAATCCATGTCATTAAAATTTAATATGATTGTGTTAAGAAGAAAACATTAATAATATCCATGTAAGTAAGTCATTGACACAGTAATCTAGTATTTCAAAAAAACCTTAACAGGGGTTTATTAAAAAATAAATACATAAATGTATCTATTTACCTACATGCGTGTCATTTCAAAGAAACTGATTTAAATATAATTTCACAAATCATGCAACTTCTTCCAAGTAGCTTGGAGTATTTTGATCTAAAATTGCTGTTGCCTACCTGTTTCCTACCAGGAAAAATAGTTTATAGGAATCTAACCGAAATGAGAAGGTGTTCCTTTATGAGCAGACTACAGCATCCAGTCTAATATGTTTTCTTTTATCTTTTTAGGTTTTAGTACTTGTATTCTGCATTATTTTCTGTCCTGAGAAACAATCTCCATTTGTAGTCTTTTCTTCTTTTTTACAAATGACCTCAACAATCATCTAAAATAAGACATGTTCTTGGTAACAGTAATTCCGAGCTTTTCATTGCGTAGTTCTTTCCATTTTCTATTATTACCTTCACAATTATTAGCTAATTAATTATTAAAAAGTTAATGAGTTTTCCTATTGCCCTCATTACCATAATATCTAATATCTCTTAAATGTTTCAAAATTCCACTTCGGAACAGCCTGTGAAGCAGGAAATATTGGCCCCCCATTTTAGAGATGAGGGACAGAGGCACAAAGGATTTCATTCCTGTATTCACATTTTGTAAGATGATAGCATTAAAAGGTAATGGGAATGCTTTAAAACAAAGTTAGTCCAATCATCATTGGCAAGAAGATTCAGAAACTCAGTACAAAGAGATTTAAGTAAATTTAACAACATTACAGAGAAACCAAACTATTAATTAAAACTGAGATGTTCTTGTCTCCTATTTCTCTGGACAGACTACTAGATTTCCTATATTTATTTTTTGGGTACATCAGTTATGATTGGTTACAACAGTAACAGTACATGATACAATAATGCAATATATATTGCATTTTTCATTGATCCTCTTCAGATATTTCTCTGGAAGCTGTATCATTAAAACCGAGTTTCAAGAGCTTAGAAAACCCTCCCGGTGAGTGAGCTCTAGCAAACTCACATGAACCCAGGGATATCTTAATTAAAGCCTTTCTGATGCTTAAAGATGAAACAGACAAAACAATTCTTGCTTTTTTTGCCTTCTTAAAAGAATCCTTTGAGGGCATCTTCTCTCTCTCTCTGCCATGCTCCTGCCCTGAATTACACATAAACACGCACAAAATATCCACCTCAAAAAACACTCTACAGTATGAGAGCATGACAATTACTTTGAAGTGCTAGCACCTTTGCTAGCCCCTGTCCTTGGAGCAGTTAGAGGTTCAATCTTTGATTCGGCCTTTATCACTGCCTAAAAGGTAAATGCCATTCCAATCTTAAGCCCACATTTGGAGGACTTGTTCAGTCTAGTTCAAATCTCTGGCATAGAGTTCTTTACAGCACTACAGAAACAAGAAATTAAGGGAACAATGAGAGTCTGCATTGCTGCAGCAGATCATATATGAAGAAATACATGGTGGCAAAAAACAGCACCATCAAGGACTCACACATAAAAAATTCTCAGTAGGGTTGCAGCTGCTGCCAACTATCTGTTGGGCATCCATAGCTCTCATTAAACTTGTGGAATCTCCAAAGATACTCTGTACCTCACAACATCAATACTTATATTAACATCATCTCACATTCAGCATGCTTCCAAAGTGGTACAATAGCTGACAATATCAATCTTGTTTACATTATTTGGCTCTACAGAGAGTACTGCAAGACACGTCATGTCTCAGAGTATGCAGAATTATATAAAAAAAAGTCTCCTACAGGGCTAATCCAACTTTCTCTCTCTGTATTTTAAAAAAACAACTACTATGCATTGTGAAGTTTTATATTGCTTGCAGGGATTTCCAGAGTTTATTCTAGAAGATGGAGTTTATTTATTACAAATTGAATTTTTATATTTGGTAAACCATGCAGATGTGTGACAGATTCCCATCAAATTATACATCTGATTACCCCTGACACCTCATTTGAGGTGCAATATATTCTGTGCATTGTCTTCCTTTATGTTCATGCTCACCTTGTCCACCTCTCTGCCACTTTCAATATGCTGATTACACCAACTCAGAGGCTTCAGCACCTTTTAAAATATATAAATCCTTGTGCAACTGACTTCCAAAGAAGAAGTGGTATTTGTAAATTCAAGATTAAACACTATTCTTTTTAATTTATATTTAGTTCACATTTACATAGTAATATGATTATCCTGAAGATAAAACTTACAATCCCATCCATCTGTCACCTATGAACCATGTGGTGTAGTCTCTCTACTTATGGGAAGACATAAGACACATGTACACAAGGTAACCATTTTGGACCCAGTGAACGACTGGAGACAAATGAATTAGATAGCAACTTTTATGTCACCAGATTATATGAAATTTTCTTCTAATTTTAGCTGTTTGTATCTTAACATTTTCAGGGTTATATTTAGAAGTTTATATTGAAACCTGAAGTCAAAAATGTGTAAAAATACATTTTTTTAAAAAGAAAAAGAAGCTGTGCATTTCATCAAGTCTCAGACCATGCAGAGGGAGCACTTTAGGAGATTTGAGTGAAAGGAAGTTATCAGAATTTTTTGGAAGCGATTTATTGACACCACTCAGAGCACAACACTGGAAAATACCTACATGTTAGTAAAATAAGAAAAGCCTCAAGTGCTCCTCTGTGCAACAGTAATTTACCTAAGGTTTGACTAAACTGATGGCCTTCACAGACAGACTGTTATATGACAGTCACAAACTATGGGTTCCCTGGAGCGCACCAATGTGCAGTAAGGAATACTTTGCCACAGGGACCAGAAACTTCTTGGAGTGAAATAGAGGCAAAAAGTGAATCCAAAACAACTAAAACAGTTACAAGAAACCACTTGAGATAAAAAATCTGACAGGCTTGTTACATCCTGTTCTGCCCAAAAAGGATTGAGAAAAAGGATAAAGATCCTGTAATATTCATGTTATAGTAGCAGATGTTAATCAATTTTACAATGGTAGCATTACTAAACTCAGCCACTTTTTATTGTTCATCAAAAATAAAAGCAGCTTTCATCAAAACAGTCACAAAGAAAGGGAAATGAAGGCTCCAGTTCTCAGGTAGCTGAGAACTTCCCAACACCTTTCAATAGCAGCTAAAAGATACATATAATGTTATATGACTACTACTTAATCAGTATTTTGTATTATGATAGAATGGTCATCATTTCATTTATGAGACTGAGAGATTGCTGTTAGAATTATCTTCATACAGCATGAAATTAGCAGAAAAAATATGACAAAACCCAAAAATATTGTTATGCAAATATTAAAAAATTAAGATATTTATGTAGAATTGGTCTGAAATTTTTATGCCTGAATTAAGTTAAATTTTCATTTAGAAAATGAAACTTCAGATTACGTGTCTTCTCAGAAAACCCACTAGAGCTTCCAAGGATATGTGCTTTCTAAAGAGGGAGAGACTTCAGTAGCTGTAAATATCTTTAATTAAAGAGCCCATTTTGTCTACAAATGGTTTAAAAGATTTTTGAGAAACATTAGGAAATGAATCATCTGAATGAAGCTGCTTTAAGGGGAAAAAAACGGGAGGAGATGTTGTCCATATTTTTAAATTGTTGTTCCACTTGACACTGTGTAGGGGGTATTGAGTTTCCACCATAATTCCTCATTTATTAGAATTTTAAAAGTTTTAGTGTTCTTGATATTATGCTTTGCTACTCTGAGCCTATTGATGCATTTCCACCAAATCCTTTTCTGTGTCTTCTTTTGGAAATATCTTTAGAGAAGCTGTGACAGCAAACGGTGCGGGGGAGGAAGGGAAGAAAAAAAAGAAAAAAGGAAAGAAAAAAAAAAGAAAAACCAGTCTTGCAGATCTTACACTATTTTTTTTCAAAGGCCTGTATCCATCACCACACCAGAGAATCTCACACAGGTTTTTATTTTTTTTTTTTTTTTTTTTTCAGAAAATGTTTTAACACCAGGATTTGATGTCTAGTCTCTGCTTCACAGGCATATCTCTTTAAAGGAGACTTTCCTCTCTATCATTAATGTGTAAGTCAGTCAGTCAGACCTTTTTAATAAGCAGTTGAAGAGCCACTGTCTTTAGCACATGAAACTAACAAAAGCCTCATTAGTCAAATGAACAAAGAATAGTTTGAATATCAATGTATTATTTTACAGGAAAGCCTCCTCCAAGAGAATCTCAATGCAATCCTTTTTACTGGAGTTTCTCCCATCCAAATTTTAATGCTCTGGACCCTGCTTATGAAAAATTGATGAGCAAAGAAAGCTGTTAAAAGATGACATCCATTGCGTGTCATTTTTGCAATGTACCACTGTATTTGACAATAATCCAAGAAGTAGATAACAGGCGTTTTTTTAAAAAACAACTTGTCCAACACAACTTTGTTTTTTCTGCTCTGTCAGTGATCTGTTGCATAAATAACCTTGCATCAATTAACAAGGTTATTTAAATCACCTCTAAGCAGCAGAAGAGGACATAAAAACCATATAAAATTCAATAAAAAAATCTCTTGCTCATGTCACAAACAAAAGTAAAATCTCCATTTCGAGTGGCTATAAGCAATTTGGAGAAAAGTCACAAATGCTCTATATAAAGATTTTGTTAAACTAAATTAGAGAAAACAGCAAGTCAGATTCTTAATTATTTATTAAAGGAAAGGTGAAGAATCTGAGCAATTATTTCACAGGGATAGTGCACCATGGGTTTTTTAATATACCATAAGGTATCATTTATCCACTTTTGTCAAGAAACACTCACAAAACACACTGGAAGTACTATACAGCATAAACATACAGAAGGTTCCAACAGAAACAATCGTGGTACCACAAGTTTTCATTTCATGCCTTCTAGATTTACCATGCAAATACAAATACCTCAATGATAATGCATTCCTTTTTATTGGAATGGGATAATTAAAAAAGCTAAATGGAGCCATCCTTTTCCCAGCCAGAGATGGTACAGTAAATGATTCTTAGCAATCTTGCGGTAAACCACAGCCATGTGGTGGTACCTGGCATACCTGTCTATTAAAGTCCCGCAGAAAAAATTTATGTTCTGCAGGACTTTCTCCGCATGTTTCTCTCAAAATACAGCACTATTCTTTAGATACTGCACTGTCTCAAAACAGCACTGTGAATAACTTCATACAGAAAGTGAGGACAAAAAGCTGCAAATTGACAGAAAAGGTAATGTCAGATAATAATTATAACTATATATGTAAGACATATGGGGAAATTAATGCATAATAACGATCCATCCAGACGTGTTGTTAGGCACTAAAATGCAAGGGCTTCCAATCTCCAAATTGTGCCTTTAAGGCATATTAACATAGGTTGAAAAAGTTTGTCTTGATACTGTGACATGGAACAGCAGAGATTAGTACCAAATCTTGCAGGTACAGGATGAGACAAGATGAAATCTGTCATCATATCTAACTATTATAGCAATTCCATAGCAAAATGCAGATACAGAGAAAAGAACGAGTAGAAAAAAAATTGTCACGATTCTAGAAACAAATACTAAGAATGCAAAATTACACAGTTCTTCCTTTTGTTAAAGTAACAAAAGTGTTGACTAGAGAACTTTCAGACAAAACACATTGGAATTAAAGAATGCTTCTGATACAGAATTGCAGAAAAGCCTGCCCTATAAAGGTCAAGAAAATACAGCACTAGAGGTGGTTAGAGAACTAGCTTGGATATCTGACACAAAGGTTACTTGTGGGATGTAGGGAGTTGATAAGTGGGATGATGCCATGAGCATTAGAATTTACACTGTTGGGTTTGTTTGGGGCTTTTTATTTCTCTTTTCTGTATTGATGACCTGGCAGAAGAAATGTGAAGAAAGGTGAGATAGTTTTTGCTGACACAAAAATGGGGTGGGGAAGTGAGTCAATACAAGAGTGAAAAGCAATATTGGTCAGAAAGTCTTAGGACAAATTAGGAGTCCAAATGGATAAAAGTGAGTTCCAAAAGTCATCCTAAACATCATACATTAATGAAGTGAGAAATGAGAAACAGGAGACCAAAATTAATTTTCTTTTCACAAAACCCAATAGGGATATGGCAAAACAAAATTTACCATTTTCTCTAGCATTATATGCATTATTGGTCACGTTGTAGTGATTCACCATGGTTAAAAGGAAAAACAAATTGTGTTGGTTAAGCAGCAGACATGAGTCAAGGGAAGCTCTCCATAACAAGCAAGCAGTTCAGCCAGTGGGATAACACCAGAAAGTCACCGCCTTAGCAAAGAAAGAATAGTTGAGTGTTGCTGAGCATAAAAAAGAGAGCAACTTTACATGGTAAGACTGGGATGTGGAAAACTTGATTATTTATAAAGCTAAGGGAAATTTTGTGGCTTTTTTTGAGAGCGAAGGCGATTAAGAAGAAACTCTATTAAGGTACACACAATCCTGAAGGGAACAGAAAGCAGAGATGCTGCAGGCTATCTGAGCTGGGTTAAATAGAAGTACAAGGGGTTATGAACTTAAGCTGGGGGGAGAATTGGACACTAAAAGACTTTAGGTAGAGTTTTCTTGCACTGTTGCCCTTAGTGAAAAAACCTACCAAGGCCAGACATTGTCATAAGCAGTATACAAAAAGAAATATTGGACAAGTAGAAAATAAAGTATATTGTGGTGTGCTGTCCATTTAAAGCACTATGGCAGCTCCATGAGGGTTTTTTGCCCTCAATTTGTCAGAAACTTTCCCAACTTTGGAAAAGTTTTGAGTCACTTAGTTCCCTTTAAGGAAAAATATAATTAAATGGGCTCAAATCCTTGAATTCTGAGCATGTGATTCAAAAAATGAAGTGTACAATGAGAATATTGCCATGCACCATATAGTGCAAACCATAGAATACGTTACATTTTGTATTAACTTAATTGTTGATGGTAAGTGTCAGGATGGAAAGTACTACAGACTGAGAACTTATTTTTAGAAAAGGAACAACTCAGGGATTGACGTATTAAAAAATAAATAAATTAAAAATCTCATTCATATTCCTTAAGGAAAACAATTTTGAGGTTAAGAATACAATCCTCAGTTTCCTTACCCAAATTTTCCTAAGTATCCTTTCCAAAACTACCAGGATTAGGACAGAAAGAATCTATTCACAAAGTACTAATAAAAGAGCACCTTTTTATTCCTAACAACATGTAATTAACTTAAACCTTAGAGGGATCACTGACTGTTCTGAAGCCAAATATTAGACCCTTCTCTAATTTTCCTCCCTCCCAAGGATGAATCTTTTTAACATCTCAGTTTTAATCAAAGTTTCATAGAATCCTAGAAAGGACTCCTGAGACCATCAAGTCCAACCATTAACTTAACACTGCCAAGTCCACCACTAAATTATGTCCCCAGGTGCCTCACCTATAAGTGTTTTAAATACCTTCAGGGATGGTAACTCAACGACTTTCCTGGACAGCCTCTTCCAAAGCTTGACAAACATTTATGTGAAGAAAGTCTTCCTAACATCCAATCTAAACCTCCCTTGGCACAATTGGAGACAATTTCATCTTGTCCTATCACATGTTACTTGGGAGAAGAGGCTGACCCCCACTGGCTATAATCTCTGTTCAGGTAGCTGTAGAGAGCAGTAAAGTCCTCCCGAGCCTCCTTTTCTCCAGGCTAATCAACCCCAGCTCCCTCAGCCACTCCTCGCAGGATTTGTCCTCCAGACCCTCCACCAGATTTGTTACCCTTCTCTGGGCTCGCTCCAGCACCTCAGTGTCTTTTGTGAGGCCCAAAACTGAACACCATACTTGAGGTGTGGTCTCACCAGCGACAAGTATAGGGGGAAAATCACTCCCCTGATTCTATTGGTCACACTATTTCTGATACAGGGCAGGATGCTTTTGGCCTTCTGGGCACACTGCTGGCTCATGTTCAGTCTGCTGTCAACCAGCACAGGTCCTTTTCCTCTGGGCAGCTTTCCAGCTGCTTACCCTGGGATGCAAAAGAGTTTCCTCCTACACTGTCAGCTGGGCATTAATGTGGACTTCACACTTCCCTCCTATTAATGTTTGTGACATCCCCTTGTTTAAATATCCTCTGGATTTCCAGCACTAAAGTCTGCTGAATGGTATTGAGGTACATAGATCTTTGGGGCTAACACAGTACAGCTGCTCTGTTCTAACACTGGCCAGGGAATTCCTTTTGCTTTATTACAGTGTTCAGAAATCAAACCATTATTATACAAATGTGTTTTTAGCATTGCACTTCATCAACTTCTGACAGCATTATGCAGCGATTGAGCATGATGTTGGTGGATTTTAAAATCAGAGAGCTTGATCTGTTCACAGAGAGCATTTTGCAAACAGAACTGACAATTCGGAAACATATTTTAATTTTAGACCAAAAACCAGGTTAACAAGAAAGCACCAGTCCTTTATGGCCTTTTTTAAAAATAGAACTATTTAACTGCAGAACAGCAGTGCCTGAAAAAATCTACAATACAAACTTTTTATAATCCTTTTAAAAGGAAAATTACCATAAATGACCTTTGTGCCCATATTAAGCCACACAGGCATTCAAACACAAATTAAAGCTTTGCTACTGACTTCAGTAAAACCATTATTTGTTACAGGTGAAATAAACTGCAGTGAAATACCACAGCTCAGGACCACCAACAAAATTGTGTGTTTAGAGAGTGTTAAGCCTGAACTTGACAATCCATATGCTCCAATGGAACATCAAAAGTTTCAGTTCTTACATTATCACTACAGTAATGCATTAATTATTTGCTCCTAACAAATGACTAACTGGCAAATTCGACACAGTACAATGCTGACAAGCCCAAGTGACTATACTTAACCACCAAAGACAAAACAAACTCCACCAAGGTTTGAAATGGAAAATGCACTTTCTAAAGATTTCAAAGCACAGGAAAATTGTCTTTGTCTATTATCTCATTGATTTTTTTGAACAGCAAGGCTGTCAGGAGGCCACTGAAGAGACTTCTTCCGTCTTCTAGCAGTTTGCCCCCTTCATCACAAAATACTTTTTCATTTCCTAAATCAGTCTGTTTAAAAACTCAGTTTGCTAACAAGTCATTTGGAGAGAGATTTTGTTTTAAAAGTGTTTAAAAATATAATATTCAGGCATATGTTATTAGGTAATAAAAATGCACATCACATACAGTTAAACCATGTCTGCTTTGTCATCCGTTTTTTAAAAAAACATAAAATACTTAAAACAATTTTAAGGGATCTCTCACAAAAATGTTAAATTTTAAATGTAATTAATAAAGTGGACTAGTCTTTCTACGACTTTGAGCCTTAACTCTGTCCCCTTGATATATATCACCTGCTTCATGACTCTTTGCCCACTCAGTTCCATACTACCAACAAGAAATTGATTAAACAAGATTAAAAAAAAAAAAAAAAAAGTTATCCATTAGA
This sequence comes from Empidonax traillii, assembly GCF_003031625.1. NCBI lineage: Eukaryota > Metazoa > Chordata > Aves > Passeriformes > Tyrannidae > Empidonax > Empidonax traillii. The sequence continues at coordinate 795,699 of NW_020955226.1, forward strand.
ACCTGAACTAAGATCTCAAATTCATTCCACACAGAACACATCATGGATCTACCTAATGTTGCTTTTGTTCTCCATAGACATATTCAAACCTATTCAAAAGAATTTCAGACCTCATTATCATTTATCTAAGCATTACTTTACCATCGAATTTGCCTCCACTATATCAAGTACAGCTCAGAATTAAGGTTTAGTTACAAAAATGCCAAGAGCAGAAAGCTGACACATGCTATGCATATTGCACTGAATGACCTACTTTAAAACAGGCCTATATGTTAGTTCCTACACCGTTTTGCTGGTTATTCTTTACAGACATTTGAGTTCTTAATTAAGAAAGGAGGAAACCAAAAGGTATGTGTTCATTTTTCAAGGAAGTTGTAGATGGAGGGCTGGTGCATATTTTTGTAAAACAGAGCAAAAGAGAGCTGAGGCAAATGGAAGAAGCCTCATCTTTAAAAAAAAAAAGCCCATATTGCTGAATTGAAGCACTATAATTCTCTACCACTTGTCTGTGCATAAGTGACAGTTACATTCATTCTTCTGTGGAAAAAAAAAACCAACCACCAAAAAAAAAAAAAAAAAAACTCAAAGCAAAACAAAAAAATAAATCCCAAACCATCCAACCAACCAAAAAAACCCCAGATATACTTGTATTTCAGATGTCTAAACCTACTTATCTTCACAGTTTGTGTAATTTTTGGGGTAGGTTTTGTTGTACACTCAGAGCATCCCATCTAAGAAACCGGGTATTGGTTTACTGAGATTTCATTACCATCAGATTTTTAAATAGGTATCATCTAAATTATTACATTTTTAAAATTATGTAGCTTTTTCAGACAGTTTTCCAGACTAATGAGACCATTATGCAATTGTGCAGCTTGGTAGATGTGCCAGGATGAACTTTGGAAATCCGTTAGAGTTTAAAACTTCACTTTCAAATTTATTTCACAGTTTAGCTTTGAGGGAAAGTGTTTTTCTCTATAAGAACTCTCAGATGGCTTTGCTGAGCAAACTAGGTGCTTCTCCTTTCAAGTTAAACCCTTTAGATTACTTTAACACAGTTCTTTGTGGTTTAATTTATCATATGTCCTGGCACCATTTATCACTAAATGCAGAATGATGAAGAAATGGCTCTATTAAAATGGAATAACTACTGAATTAAAAAGCTGTTAAATGAGTTGGAGTGCAGATTCCTGTTAACAATATGTGGGAAGGGTGTTTGGCTGAAATAAATTACTTTCACAGTAATAATTTGAGAAGTGCACCTTTGGAGAAACATGTTCAAAAATTCACATCTTGATTTCCTGACTAAAATCACATTCACCACTAATAATATTTTTAAATTAGCTTCACAGTTAAGGTGATGAAAAAATTAGTCTCAAATACTTTGGTTCAAAACCAAAATACTCTTTATTAAAAAAAAACTACGAATAGCAGTTTTAAAAATATACATGCAAAATAAAATAGCTGATTCCAATTAAGATATATTTCTCATGCTCAATCTTAACTTTCTGAAAAAAACTTTTACAATCTTGCAATGTAGTCTGCCATATAAACTTGTAAATAATATATAGCTCTGTAATTCAAAGTAGTTCTGCATTGTAACCATCTGAAAATAGTAAACAGTCAACTACCTAATGAGTCAAGATATGCTTTCATTTTATTGACTGAAACAGAAAATGTAGGTAAGAGAAAGTACTGAACAGATAATTCAGTAAGTCCATGTTAATTGACATGTTTCATATATAATACCGCTTTTTTCATATTTTAAAAAAAGAAGCAGTTGAACACAACAATTTACAGCGTTTGTTATTAAGAAAAAACAGTCCAGTTCCAAACAACTATTTAGTGCTGTAGACCACTGCATTCTTATTCTTGTGCTTAATCAACACATTTCTTGTGGTTAACAACAGCATTTACTCAACCCTTATTAGGTAATTATTTAGCTCAATAAAAGGAAGTGACCATCTATCACTCAGGGCCCTCTCAAGCACTGATTGATTTCACTGGAAGCAAAAATAATTTCCCAGAACTCATGTGCATCATCTTACGCCTTTAAAATGACCTCCTAAGGGATATCTTACAGTCACAGAGTGGCATTTTTATGGCTTTAAGAGCAGATTTAATTTTATTTCTATGAATTGTTACTAAAAAGCTGCATCCTGACTCTGTTTGCAGAGGCTTTACTATGGCACATAACACAGAAATAGTTATAACACACACCTCTGTCAACTTTGCCAATACTGTGTGTGGACAAATACCACAGTGCCAATGCAAAGACAAGCCAAAACTACTCACTCCCAGACACTTTAAAAACATCCAGCCATCCTACACAAACCAGCATCAAACAAACAAACAAAAAACATATTGGCCAAAATGGCCACTTCATTTAGTACAAACTGATAGATTTGCACTAAAATGACAGATTATGTCACCTGAACATTAGGTAGTTTTATACAACAGACAGTAATTTGTTGATTGCAAGAAACAGCCCACATTCCTAAAAACAAGCCAAATAGAGGGTCTTTGTGCTTCTCAGAAATTGAAAATTATAAGTCCACCTCAAACCTTTGTGTATTTTATGTGTCAGAACTAGTGGGCCATAAACGCAAGGACTCTCATTTGATTCTAGACTTGGTTGGCAGAAATACTCATTTTTACCTCTACAGACTGTGTGATTGCCAGGCCTGTTGTGAAATCCAGGGCAGAACTATATGCACTGACCTTTACACTTGCCCTCCATAGTCATCTGCATATATACCATCTTGCTTCTTTTTGCATGTACAAGAACAGAAGGAGTAAGAATAGTAGTGCAGTGACCCACTTTCATTCATCCTTCTTCAGCTTTAATATACTGCAATATTTTTCTCCCTATACTAACTGAAGACCCCTTCATGCTTGTACACATTCATCTTGTTCTCTCCCTCGCACACACATTTCTGTGCACTGTGGTCATCTGTAGCACAGTAGCTCAGTCTGCCCACCCTTGCTCCTTTGCCAGCTAAAGCTCCATCAATCTGCCTAGGCTGGAATTAGTAAAGAAGAAAAAAAAAAAAGCCATAGTTTTTTTTCAAGGCACTGTTAAAATTAAAAGGGGGTTGGTTTTGTTTTTCATGTGGTTTTGCTTTGTTGCGTCAGGGTTTTTTTTCAGAAAATTATAAAACTGGCAAGTTAAGAAGTGAATGTTACCTTCAGCTGGAAACTGCATTTAAGTATGAAAGATACAATCCATATGATATTTTCCAGTATTTTACCATGGATAAAATAAAACATGAATTTAATATTAAGTGTTTGGGGGGTTTTTAACATGTAATCACTATATAATTTATCTTATTTTCCTTTATAATTAGTAAGCAGTTGCATTATAAAATACATTAATTATGGATCATAAATTATAATGTGAATGAATATGAATAAATAATTATGTCTGACCAAAAAACCTACTTCTTAAATGTTTTACCACACTTCTAACAGAGCAAAGGTATCTTTATTGATGCTCATGTTATACCATGCAGCATGGTCACTCTCTAAGATGCGTAGGAAATCAAAGGGTTTGTTACTTGCAACAATATCTTAAACGCTAGTGAATCTTTGTCTCACAAGTAACAGAATCATTGTTATCATCAGGGTAGGAAGAGACCTTCAGGATTATCTACTCCAACTATCAATCCAGCACCACAATAATCACTCCTAAATCACATCCAGGCACCTCCTGAACACTTCCAGGGATGGCGATTCTACCACCTCCCTGGGCAACTTGCCCCAATGCCTGACCAATCCTCTATCCCCTGGAGAAAAAAAAACTTCAGAAATTTTTGACCAATTACCATCAAATTTAATTCAGAGATGAAGATTTCAGAGGAAGTTAGTTTCCTACTTGTAGGGGGTAAGAAGGTGGCCAAGGCAGAGAAGAAATATCCCCTCAGTGCACAGATGAGGTCAAAGTTGCAGGAGGATCCAAGACGCCAGTCAGCTCCCAAGGCTCCAAGGAAGAGCTGCTGCACTGGGCTCAGCAGTGGGAGCTCTTGGTCAGACCTGAATGACAGAGGAGGACCCAGAAGTTCAGGGCTCATGTGGCTGCACAGCAAGCTCTGACGCCTGTCATGCAAAATAAATAATTAAATTAAATAGGGTAAAATTGCTGCTCTGCCTGTTCTCTTGGCCCTGGAGATTCCTACAGGTTCAAAATGGATTTAGGAAATAATTGTAAAAATCCAAATGGCTGTCATTCGTAAACACTGAAAACAGAACTCTCAAATCCTAAACCCTGTTTAGCTCAAATGCTTAGAATGGAGGAGCTTCTAGAAATGCTCTACTGGGCATAAGCAAATGTCTTAAGCAGGAATAAACAGAGTAAGCTGCTGAACTGAGGTACCAGCAAAATGGGAAAATATCCAGTTTCAGAGCAGGCAATTTTTTTAAGTCAAATCCTTTAAAGAATATATTTTAATTTTAAAAAAATCCATAACCAACCTTAAGTATTTTACCAACTTTCTATTTCTTTAAACTTTCCCTTATAAATATTTCTTTTTAAATACATGCATTTCATTTCAACTTGTCCTTTTGATTTCTTTTTTCAGAGTTTTCAGTCATTTTTTATCTGGGTTTCTTTTTTTGCATAGATTTAACCATATTTTTCAATGTTTAGAAAAAATAACAAATACCAACTTCCAAAGAAACACACAGAGAATCCAAACAACCCTAGGAACTCCCTGAAAAAACACAGTTTTTTAATAGTTAATATTCCATCCATTTAATATCTCTAATTATTTTCCCTCTGCAACTTTGATGGGTAGTTATAGCCTGGAATAAAAACACTGTGGTAAGGACGACTGCACAGCAAGGTTAAGTGCCTTCTTGTTTCAGTACCAATAATTACCTTTAAAAAAAAAAATCTGTTTTCAGGTTTGACAGTTAATTTACTAATGAGTACGTGGACCCAATTTATAATGAAGTAATATTGACCAGAAATAATCCTGCATTGGTACTCATTTGAATTATTTTATTGTTAAAGTCTCCTCTTAAATAAATTGAAAAGATTAATTTTGCAAGATGGATTGTCAGAGGCTGCTGCATAAACTAGATACATGTCAGCACTAAGTTTAATTATTGATCACAATACAATAGTGCTGAGTATTCCAAATCCCAAACAGCTTCCAGTAACTATCATCAGATTCTAAATATAGAAACTGAAGGAAAAAAATTTGATTGCAGATGACTACATTTTAAAATAAATAAATAATTCATTAGCACCCAATAAAAAATTAATTTTAAAGCACAATTTAGATCACTCACTAGAACATATAACAAGTAATCAGAAAATGAAAGTGCCTCCTTTCAAGTGACAAACTCTAATGAAGTAGTATAATGTGCTTTTGATTGGGAGATTCCTATGATTCCCTAGTTCTGGAAGAGAAATTTTATTTGGAAATGGAGATTAGTTGGAGCAATGTTCCTCAGGACAACCTATCTTGTTGCAAAACAAATGCAAATATTGCAGGATGTACTACAGAACACTGTACTTACTGAAACATATAACAAGAAAGATATGAGGATGCATCTTTGGAAAGGAACCCATTTTCCAGCTCTTCTTTTGCTCTCTAACTCTAGAAAGCAGTCTAACAGGACAATCGTAGTGCTTTCTACAACTAGTTGGTAGTGAACAGTTTTCATTTTAGAAGTTCAGAAGACGTGAGAAATGCCCAGCTATTTGAGATTTTGCATCTGGTACTTAAAAAACTCTCAGCACAAAAAAAAAAGGGGGGGGGGGGAGTGCAGTGAAGTGGAGTTACAGCCTAATGAATCACTGTTGAGCTACTTTGTGAAGAGTTCTAATTCCAGAGTAACAAGTGATAATGAGAGCTCTCTTAAAGAAATCAACAGGTATAGGTGTGTATAAATACATCGAGAGAGAGACAGGTATGTAGATGTAGCAGGAGGAAAGATGGAAACAGCATACAATTTTTTTTAACACAGTGTCACATAATATTGGTAATTTAATATTGGTACGGTCATTGAAAAGCAATTTTCACAGTTTCATTCTATATTTAAATTCTAGATAAATTCATAGATTTTTATTTACTTTCATATAAATAATATTAATGAAGCCAATGTTCTTCCAGTGAATTTTAACATACATCCTGACAAGTTTTAAACTTCCTTTGACCTTTTAAACAATACTTTCAGAATATATCTCTGCTTTGGTTACACCAAAACTAATTTGTCAAGCCAGCATCAAATATCACATTGCACAGACTGTCCAAGGTCACTTTAATATTATCATCACAAACATATTAGAAAGAACTCCAAGCTAATTTGAAGATTATGTCAAAAATAAACAAGCCCTTTCAAGATTAATTTTTTTTTTTTTTAGAGCAGCTACAAAGTTTTAAATTTTACTCACTGAAAGACATCTAAATGTTAACTCATAAATCTGGGCTTCATCCAACACCAATTGAAGTCAATAAAATTGCCCCCTTGACTTAACCGTGTGCTGGATCATGTCCTTTGTGACAATTATAACACACTTACCAAATGTTACATCCCCAGACCAGGAGTGTTTTTAATTGAGCATTAAAAGTTTTTATTAAACTTCTGCTATAATTCAAAAGCCCAAACACAGCTTGCCACTGAGCCCTTCTCCTGGAGAATCTCCCAAGAGCATTAAACTCTTCTGATGAGTTTAAAGGAATGTTTGGCACAACTCGCTGGTTTTCATGAGGTCTGTGACTGCCTTTGGCAGCCACCAAGCATCTTTCAGCATAATCTGCTCTAACATAGCCATGTTAGTTTAGGAGTATTCCTCTAGCTCAGAGAAATTAATTCCTTAAAAAAAAAAAATTAAAGTATTACAAACTTCCTTAATATATGCCCTAAAGCAAATTTGAGGCTTAAAAGCAGCATTGGACAGACCTTTACATCCACGGGGGGATGTAAAGTGTCATGAGGGTGGAAAGACATGGATTCTCAGCCATTCCTCCTGATACTCAAGTCACAATACAAGGTAGATCAAATCCTTTCAATTTTGGATTACTAATAACAGAAAATATTGCAGTCTATTCAGTTTCCTTCTCCAGTTACAGCAAGTTGTAGACACACTGGCAAATGTCAGCTTAAAAAAAAAAAAAAAAAAAAAAAAAAAAAAAAAAAAAAAAAAAAAAAAAAAAAAAAAAAAAAAAAAAAAAAAAAAAAAAAAAAAAAAAAAAAAAAAAAAAAAAAAAAAAAAAAAAAGGAAAAAAAAAGAGAGAAGAAATAAAAAGGGAAAATGAGAATAATCCAACCACCACAAAATCAAGTTACAGAGGATGAAGCTACAGAATTAAAAGAATCTTTTATGTATGTCTAGGCATTCAGGAAAATTATTTTGAATTGTAAATTAAATTATGTTCAAATACAAAATGTCTTCTCTAGAAAGCATGATTTCTCAGATGGCTAGGAAGTCAGCTTAAACAGGTGAAAACATCCCTTCTGCCATCTCATCCCCAGCATTCCTGTAAAGACCTAAGCACTTGATTTTAAGCATACATGCAGTTCAGTGGGGGGAAAAAAAGGGTTATCACTTGCTTAAAGATGGTGTATGAATCTTTGATATATTAAAAAAAAAGTCTTCTTAAGTCTTAGTAGCATTTTCCAAACACCACAGAACAACTTTTAGAGAAGCAGTTTTCACCTTAACTCAGTTCACTTAGTGCACACACAAAGGAAATCTATTTATATCCCAGGAGATTCACAACACACAAAATAATTATTCACTGACAAAACTGTAATTTAAACCTCACAGGTGAAGGCAGATGTTTTCAGCAGGAACTGTATGAAAAAAAACAGTCCACAATCAATATTATTCTTTCCTATTATTATTATTTCAATAATGCCTAGAGGCTGACAAATGTAAGGGAATTACCATGACAGGTCTATGTTTAAAATCCACCCTAGGATACTCTGGCCTGGAAAATCTCCACGGCAGTTGTGGCACCCAGTTCCTTATTCATCTACCTGCATCCTCCTGATTCAATGGATGTATCTAACACAGTTAAAACCTCTGGCTTTCCTCCGCACTTGTCCCTTTGTGGCTGAAAACCATATTTTTAGTTTTCATCATCCCAGTAGCTCCTGCAAGATTTGAGCCTGCAGACGAAGGAGTTTTGCCTCATGACACTGCCTGCCCATTGGGCTACACCACCAAGAAGCTGTGGAACTTTTGACAGATAAATATTTTCGTTATAGATAAAAAAGGGACTAGTACTGCCCTCCAAAACCCTGGATGCCAAGTCTGGGAAGCAACGGTGCCATGAGCTAGAGAGTTATCTTTAACCTCCTTTATTAGGGTTAGAGGAAAAACGTATCTGAACTACAACTTGAGTAATGAGTGTTTAAGCAACTGCTGGACAATAAGCTACTAATGAAGATTTGCCATCTCTCCAGAAAGGGGATTTTACCATTTGCTGAGGTTCTGACTCTAGTCACTGGCTTAGAGGCACATGGAAAGGACTGCACCGCTCAACATGGAAGTGACCCCAGTGCAAACTGGCAAAGCAGGAGCCCTGCAGCCACTTTCCATGTGACGGAGTTCCCATCCTGTCACAGGCAGTGCTGATGAGAGAGGCATATCCCTGCTGATCATGAATTGCTAATATGGAAGGTTATTAACCCTTTATTCCTCCAATAAATACAGATTTGAATCCACAACTAATACATATCAGAAATCAGATTATAGAAACAATTTCATTAAGTTAATCAAAAACTTGAAGCAAAATACAGTTACTTCTGATTTTCTTCCTAAATAAAAAGAAACCAACAAATTATGTATATGAGAAGCTTCCTTTCACAAGTCTTAGTGATAGGGGATAGTATTTAAAATTTTGTAAAATGTCAAAAATTTGTTCCTTTGTAAAAGATATAAAATATCAACTGTTGTGTAGATAATATAGAAACCAGTCACTTAATGTAATAAGATACATACCTATTCAAAATCAGTTTAACATTATGAGAATTTACTTTTGCATTAGATTGAAATCCTATTTTAAGCTCAGAAATAGCCAGATTTAAAGTGCCTTTTCCCTACAAACTACCCAGAAATGCATACTATTACTGTGTTTGAAAAACTAGTACTAACTACTCGTAAATATCCTGTAAACATTTCAGTCTGCTCAATCATGAAAAGCAAGAACTTCAAATACTTTCACAAAAAATAAAACGGTCCAAATTTCAGCCCATACAGCTCAAACCTGAAAGCCGGTGTTGACTTTTATCATCACTCTCACTCAAAATAAAGCACCTTTAAGGAAAAAGAATGAAAGTGGTCACTTCCACCTTTACCATAATCAAGGGCACCAAATGAATGGCTTTGCAGGGGCTCCAAGACTGGTAAAATTGGCCTTACCAAGTTTTTTTTTTTTATTCTCTATACCTCTTTATTTTTCCCTTCAAATATGAACAAACTAAAAAATCCTACACATGGAGGAAAATGATGAAATCCACCCAGAGAGAGTCATGGAGAGCAGCTTAGAGTTAAATAATGGAACAGCTTTGTGGTTACCATTCACAGAGCTCTCAGAGTCGGGGCTATCAAGCAATGAAGTAGAATAATGAAGCTACTCCTTCAGATAAGAGATTGGCTTTATAAATATGATCTTTTGTACAGCAGCTGTAGAACTGTACACTTGAAAATAAGCTTGTCATATCTCTGACAGTAGGTGAAGTGGTTCAGGTTTGTGTATGCTTATGAGTTTCTGGGAACATTAGTAATTTTAGAGAAATAAAAACTGAACAAAGAAATTCTCCAGGAGCAAAAGCTTTCCGGTGCGTACAAGCTGGGGGCTGAATACATTCGTACATGGTCAGCAGCTAGTTATATGCATGTGGCTTGGAGAACAGGGCTCACAATCTTCATTTCTAAAGGCGGAGGGCATCTTTTTGCTTACATGGTAGAAACATCCTACTACAACAGCAGCATAAGAGTATATCCCCTTTTCAAGCTAGCACCAGGCTAACAGGGCAGTACCTAATGAAATACATAAATAGATCTGACATCCTGTCCACAAGGGACCACTGGGCAGTAGCAAACCCACAAAATATCATATTGTGTGCTCAAACACATTGAGTATATGCAGCATGCAGACATTTGCCAAGCGGTAATACCAGGACAATATTTAGCCACAGAGTGAAAAATATGTTTTAATTTCCAGTTCTTTTATAAATAAATTCCTAAGAATGGTGAAAACTAGTTCTTGAAAATTTTGATGTGCGTTAATACTTCACTCTTTCAAATCTTATCACACAAAGTCTACTGATCAACTGCTTTGTGTTTTTTGGAGGGCAGGGAATATTCATTTTCTGGTTTGGTGGGTTATTTTTGCTAGTGTGAAAAAAACAAACTGCATTTTCCAAGTTTTTGATACTTGCTTTTTGCTTTTTTTGTAAGACTACTCCACTTCTTTTTGCTGTTAACCACAAAAATAAAAAGAAATTATTGAAAAAAACTTCAAAATATTAAGATAAATATAGCTATTTTTTCTGTCCACTGCCACTCAAGTTAGCTCATCATAGTGATTCTCAGTTCAAAAACTGAATATGTAGTTTTAACATAAGAATGTTTTGCTTCTTCCATCACCACAATTCTGAAATCAGTGCTGGTGCTGCAGGTGGCAGAAACTTTGAAAACAGCAAAGCCACAGGTACTTTCTCCACATGAGGTGAGTGTCGTGGAGGCTAGAGGGAGCATCAACAGAAGTGTGTGGTATGGTAGAGGGCTCTAAAAAAGCTTTAAGAAACTAGGAATACAATAACTAGTTTTGCAGACATGAAAAGGAAAATGTTATGGAACAAGTGCAAAAATTTTGAGGTGTCAGGGATGGAAAAATAACTGACAGTTGGAAAAATACACTAAATTACTGCAGGAGAAGAATGCATGTGGTCCAGGGACTGCATACAAGGCAGATTTAAGGAGACACAGATGATGTGCCTTTTCCTCTACCGTTCACTTGTTGACTGATTTTTAGAAAAAAACAGTCCATTCTTATATGTGCTCATTTCCTTCCCTTGCTCATCTCACTTTTGTGTATAACAAATTCTCCATGACAGAGATTACTTTTTCTTGTGTATAGGTGCGGAATATAGCACAGTGAAATTTTAGTCTCTTCACAGAGACTCTGAAGTAGAACTATAATATAAATGATACAAGATGTGAACAAAGCAGAAGTTACATTTCTCATCTTTTTATTATTGCCTAAAAGCCCTGAAATGTTTTGTGACCAAGTAAATTTTAGATCTCAATGCAATAAATAAGATCTACTCCACTGCATAAATAAATTTTAATTTCTATCACAATACAAAACACAGAGTATGTTCTATACATATAAGGAAAAATTTCAAAGGCTCACTTGACTTTCAGTGGAAGACTCCTGTGCATCCCTTGTGTCTCTAAAAATGTTTTGTATCCAGTTTTGAAGAAAGAGAGAGAAACAATGGCTGAAAAAAACTGTAAAAACACCTCTACAATACTGCTGCATTTTCTGTTATTTTAGTGCTTCACCACACTCTCCAATATTTTGATCATATACTTCATAACATTTTAAATAAATTGATGCACAGCAACAAAACCTCAGAAGTATCTACAGTCACTGAATAATTATGAGATCAATGCACCATTCAGCAATTCTGAAAACACTCAAATGACCTTGCAGAACAGATCTCCCTTAGCACAGAAAAGGTGCAGAGAAAAAATAAATAAAGAGGAAAAAGCACTAGGCCAAAATAATTTTAAAAAAATAAACAAAAACCAAAACAAAAACAAACAAGACCTCTCCCAAAACAAAACAAACACTCCCCAAAAAAACAAAACAAAAAACCCTACACACAAACATGCCAAATCTGACTGAACCCCCTGCATATGCTTTGTCCCCCTACCTCTGAGTTAGTGCTAACCAGTGAAATCATAGAAAAGCTTGGGTTGGAAGGGACCCTAAAGATCATCTGGTTCCAACCTCCCTGCCCATGGCAGGAACACCCTTCACTGGACCAGGTGCTCAAAGTCCCATCCAACTTGGGCTTGAACACTATCAGGGATGGGGTACCCACGACTTTTCTGGGCAACCTGTTACAGTGCCTCACCATCTCATAGTAAAGAATTTCTTCCTAATGTCTAAGCCATCTAACTGTCAGTTTAGAACCTATTCATCCTTGCCCTATCACTACACGTCCTTGCAAAAAGTCTCTTCCCATCTTTCTTGTAGGCTTCCTTGAGGTACTGAAAGGCTGCAACTAGGTCAGAAGAAGAGAGGAACAAAATTACATAGTAGGATCTACAGCCCCGATCTTTTCTACCTTACCTTCTACTGGAGAGTTTCATTCAACTGGATTGATCCTGAATGCCACCTTTTTCCTCTTCTCCCCATCACCACTTCTTCTCTCTTTCCCTATAGTCACTCTGGATTTCCTTTCTCTACCCAAATATTCCTATTTTCTTCATTCTCCTTGCCTTGACACCATCCCTAGTCCTTTTAGTGCACTTAACCCATAATCTTTTTCCTTACTCCTCTCTGCTCTTTCATAGTCCCGTTCAAAGTGAGCTGAAGCAGCTGCATGGGTGATAAACAGCTGTTTGGTGAGGCTGCCTCTCTCTACTATGCAAAGATGCACTCACAGCAGTGAGGGGGAAGGAGGCAAGGTAAAAGAGAAAAAAGAGGAGAGTGTGCTGATAAAAGGAGGTAAACTCGTATATGAAGGCTAAAGGGAAACAAGAGAAGGCAAAGTTGAAAAGAGAAGGAATTTAGGCCAAACCAAAGGGAGTTAGGGAAAAAAAAAAAAAAAGTCAGGAAAACAGGGCCAAAAGCCCTTACTTACATTCATGTCAGAGGAAAACATCGAGAAATTGAAAGAAAAGGAGACCAAACCAGAAAAATTAATTCTAGGCCAAATAAATAAATAAACCAATCAAATAAAAGCTAGCCCAATGACCAGAAACAAAGAACAGTGAGGAAAAAGAAGAGATGACACAAAAGACTTGGAGTAAAAAAAGATATTGTTAAACAACTAAGCAAGAGTAAAAGAAACAATGAAGAATAATTTTTTAACTATATTAAGTGCAAATACTATTTTTACCACCTTTACCTATCTATTACTTTTTTCATCTTGAAAGTCCAACAAGGAGAAAAGAAGGAGTGCAACAAAGAACCTGGGAAGAGATGTGAGAGCAGTCTTCTCTCACTCTGTGACCACCACCAGTGTCTCTGTAATGACATAGTCACTATATGGGAAAGGGTTGAGGGGCACAGATGGATTGGAAAGACATGACTCCTAATGTAGTGATAAGGTCTTTTTTATTTTTAATTTTGAAAAATAGCTGCCATCGTTAATGTTTGTATTTTAGCAGTTCCTTAGGCATCACTACCGCACACATCTAATTATCACGTCTTTTGTTGACAGAAATACTTTTCAGAAACAACTGGAAAACAAAATTTCTTTTTTACACTGAGTAGCTTTTTCTAGCTCTGAAATTGGACACGAATTCGTTTTAAAGGTTAACCATATTTTAATTAATACTTGGCAATATTTCTGAAATGAAAAGGGAAACAACAATCTGTCTTTCCACTTATCAGTGGAAATGGTGACATAAAACCAGAAAGAAACCCACCCCCAAAATAGAACATACCATAATAGGAAGAGGTTGAAGGAAAGCTATTTTCTAATCCCGACAGAACTTGCAAGACTTTATTTTCCCCATACCAGACTGTTTCTGATTCAATAATCACAAATATAAAAGCTACTTCTTTTCATAAAATGCAACAAAATTAATCCTATTTTCCTACTTGAAGCATTCCTTGTTTTAACTACCTGAAATATGCATCTTGGGCTTGATTTTTTCCTATAATTAGTTTGTAATTTTAAACAATATATAATTTTTAACACAAGTTTAAATTACTCCTGACAAAAAAATACACTTCTTTTTCACAAAAGCAAGAACAAGAAATTAAACCTGATCCTTTGTCACTAATCAGTTTGAGTTCAGCAAAATGCAATTTCCCAACAAATTTTAAATACAATTTTTGGCCAAGAAATTTTTCTTGATCACTACTTTATCATGTGAAAATTTTCAACAGCTATTTCCTAGAGAGTGGATAAAGGTGTTCTGAGGAGTGTCTCACACTTCAGCACACAAGAGTTCATCCTACTAACAGGTCAGTTTACTTATCTGCTAAGTGAGAGTGTGTTTGCAGATCATTTGCAGGCACCTAGGTCCTGGAGAACACCCACATTCCTTACATACCACAAAAAATACACTTCTCTTCCCAATAGCTGCAATGATGCAATCCTGACATCAGCCTAAACTGTGGCTGCCTCACATACAGAAGTAGTTCAGTATATTTCAACTTTAAGTAACATAATTTTAACAAATTTGTAATCCATCATTCATTTCCTGCTGTGGAGATTGCATTCTCCTGTCTGTCTTTTATATTCTGCTCCCCCCACTGAACTCCATTTGCTCAGTTTATCTCTTTATATTTACTATATGTGAGAAATATTCAAACAAGAGAAAAACAAAGACACTTTTAGCAATGATCTCTTTTCTTTACATTATGTTGTGAAAGGTACCACATGACAATGCTGGCAGATGTTGATGCAGGCAACGTTTTAGCTAAGCCAGTGATTGACAGGTACACCATTATTTCTGCAATCTCGACTGACTGTTACACAGAGTAAATGCTAATCCTTATCCATTCAGAGGTTTCTTCACATTATTCATTTTTCCCCTCCAGTGTAGAAATGACTTGTTTGTTGCACTCATAATCCTGTGCCTTTGTGCCAATGAACACCAGACCGCAGTGAACACACCTGGACAACTATTCTCTGATGAGGCTACAGAAATGATAGCCACTATAGTAAATGGCTGCTAGTAAAAGCCACAATGTGTGACTCGTGGGTAGCCAAAGAACAATTCTCCTAGCTTCAATTAATTGAACTATACCCAGAGATTTTGTGTGCTTATGTAGGTATCTCATTTTATCAAGACCTCTTTGCATGCAGAAAAGATGCTTGACAATATAAACATATACTCTAGTCTGTTTTAAATTAGGTCCTCCACAAAATGAATGCTCAGGAGATGGAAGACTTTTACTGGATTTAATTGGATGTTAGCTTCTGAGCACTCCAAGGAGTGATTTGTGGGGAACTTTGATGCCATAGCATATCAGGTTGGATTAGCAATGAGAAGAGAGCACATTCGGAGCAAACTATCCGAAAAAATGCAATTGCAACAGGAAAATACCTCGGGACAATCAAAAGCAAATCTGTTTTGAGAGTATTTTTCATCTTAAGTTTTGCCCTGAACAAATCAGTTTCGTGTAGCACAACACAGACAAAAGCTAAGTTTAACAAGTTGTATAAGACTAACCAAATTATAGAAGGCAAAACTGTGGCAAGAAACTTTCACACTGCTGGCAGGACATTTATGCAGAAGTGAGAGACATGAATTATAACCACTGCCAAAAAAACAAACAAAAAAACAGTGGGTAGGTGATGATCCCAGTCCATTCCTCATTTCTGAATTTTGGCATTCCTCTGAAAAGGGTAATCTGGACTGACACAGGTCATGGGCCTGGGCAGTTTGCACCTCCCACTGTTACTCTTTGTAGCTTGGGTTTCTGAGTTTTGTTTTTCCAGGTAAGGAAGAAACTAACAAATTTGACAGACTAGAAACAAAACTATGGAGCATTTCCTGTGGTATTCTGGTCCAACCATTGTAACTACAGCTCTAAGAAAAAATCCATTCATTTTATCTCCTATGTGAGAGCCCAAGTTTTCAAGTATTTGAACAAATCAAGTATTTTACGGTTTTAGACAACATTTATCTACCCTACAGAACTTACAGAATAATGGCCAAAAGACAATCACATTGCACCCTGGTGGGTCCTCATCTGCTCAAGTGGAAATAGAGGCTATTCCAACTTCTGTCAAACTGGATTTAAACAAAAATCCAAAAATGGGCTTAAACATACAATTCCATGAGGTTAAGAGATATAGAAAAAAAAAAAAAAAATGGCAACTTGCCAAAAAGTATTTGCAATATTAGAAGATGCATGTACTGCTAATCTAAACATTACAATCTTATAGATAAAATTCATTTGTTACTAAACCATAAGAAAAATATTAGTAAATATTCCTGATTGGAAATATTTTCAGTAAAAACACTGGAGGTATTCCATGACACTCCTTAACAGATTCTTATTTTGCCCCTCAATCCAAGAACATGCTACTTGTACACCAATAAAGTAAGGTTTGATGTTTAGGATAGCATACCTGTTAACAGGTTATAAAACGAGGTAAACTCTTTTGCTATAGTATCATTTTAAAATGTTTTGAAGTTTCACTTGAAAATATTTGTCTATGATTACAAATACTTGATAAAATAAGCTGAACAACTTTGTATGGGGTATATTTAGCGCAGTGATTATATTTGCTCCCAAAACCTGGATCTGGTAAACTGTATATTTAACACATGGATACAATTTTGTGAGTAAATCAGCAAAAAAGTTCTGTGCACAGTGTGCATAGAAATCACATAAAACTCAGATAAACAAATGGACTTCAAAATTAGGTGATCTAGGCAACATTCCAGAGGATAATTGTAGTGCCATACCTGGAGTGGCCCTGAAGAGATTCTTTGACCAGTAGTTAAATCTTTAACAATTCTTTGAAAAACTTTGATTTGGTGAGGTAGGAAATGAGTAACCACCTGGTAGATGGCAAAGCAAATTTCTAACGCTGAAGGACAATGTACTTCAAGATTTAAAAGATAAATGGTATCTATAAGCAGAATCTGCACTGTAAATATCTGCCAGGTGTCATGGGATTTGATAGTTGGTGTTATTAGAGGGAGCATCACCAATGCAGCAACTGCCATTGCTTTAGAAGCCAAGATCAAGAATTGTAGCAGCCCAAACTATATTGTTGGCTCGCCCCTCAAATGCGTGCAGTTGTTACAGTTCTCATTTCTCCTTTAAAAGTCTTTAAAAGTAATACGGACAGTAAGAAATTGTGGAGGAAAAAAAAAAAAATTAAATTTCTCCCCCAAATGAGCCCTGAAGAGATTGCCTAAAGACTTTCAACAGATATGTATTCTAGACCAACTTTTTTCTAGCAAAGTTCTCTGAAGCAAAAATAAAAGCAGCTCTATATGATGAGTGACCATCTAGAGTTGCCAAGGAATGAAGAAATCCATGACTGCTATGAAAAGCTGTCATAGGTATGCTCACCTTGGTGGCACCAGGCCTGAAGCAAAAAGATGCTTTATAAATTTGTGGAATCCACAGCTGAGATCCAACCCATCAATAATTCTATACTTTCAAAATAAATAAAAGTTAGTTTGAAAGCTTTCAGATGTTGTCTTAATGGGGAGACCCATCTGCTCTGAAGTGATGTCTCCCAGGCTTTTAAGGGAGCCAATACCTGCTAAATATTTCATAGTCCAGACCTCTTTTACAGGAGGAATGGAGCCAGGTACCTCTTTATATTGTTTCTGAATTTCTCAGGTGTTTGTTCAAGGTGGTAAAATGAACATCCCTAGAAAAGACAAACCATCCTCTTTCCCAAGTGAAAGTCCCATTTCTTTACCTTTGTATTTTTGATATAAAAGCATTGCAATGTGTACAGCTGGAGGCAAATGGTATTTGTTACTACTGTTCTTAGTAGCTTCCCAACTACTAGCTATGATTTAGCTAACTAAAAGCTGCAGGAGGGATGTGTCTCAATTCTTGCAATCAGCCCTCTTTATTGGACAGAGATCTGTACTTTAATTATTGCACTAAGAACTACAGATAATGCAGTTAAACCTTTTCTTTGACATTAGAGACACCATTCCAAATGCCAGGCAAATAAGAGAGGGTGGTCAAAGTCTACCATAGGCCTTCACCATAAGAAAGTGATATTTGACAGGTTTTTTGCAGAATGTGCAAAGTTCAAGAGCTTCCCTTTTGTAGGGAACATTATGGCAAGACCCAAAGCACCTGCAGACAGAGAAAGAGGACATTCCTGCTGAAGATGGTGATGCAGTCACCTTCGCTACTTTGTGTGATGCCAGTTCTTATTCTCAGTGTTTCGGCATGACTGTCAACCAGTCACTAATATAACCCTACCTCACATCCTGCGTTACTCATGCCTAGATTTTAGTTCAGGAAAGGAAATCAGATTTCAAATGAAGTTTAAAGTATAATGTGGAAAAAATAGAGTCCCCAGCATGAGCCTTATGGTGTGTACCAACAGACCCCTTAATTCCTCACAGTTCCTAACCTTTTGGTACCCTACTTTGAACTTCTATAAAACTAGGATGCTGACCTGCTTCGTGGGTGGGTGATTATAACACTGAATTAATATTTGTAAATTACTGCGATACATTTGAATGAAAAATTTAGAACTGTAAAGAATTATGGTTATCATGAACCTCCAATTCTTTTTTAAGTTGGTCCATCTGTCATTATAAACCAACTTGAAGAAGGCTATTATTCAAAAAATTTAAAATTTGTTGCATAATACTAGTTATCAAGACAGACCACTGTTTTAACTTAGCAAGTAACAAAAGCAAAAAAAGCTTCACTTATATTATAAAGACCTTTTCTATTTGTATGGTTTTTATACCATGATAAATGGTACATATTCTGTAAGATACTCCTGTATTGTTATAGAGAAGAACTTCAGATTTAACCTGACCTACTCAGAATGGATATCTATACTACACTATGTTATGAGACCTTTGTGGTACTTCTTTGATAATTTTTCGCAGACTTCCATTAGAAACATGGAAAAGCTACTTCAAGAGTGCACACTTACAGCTTACTGTTTACCTATACACTCATAAGATCAAAACCTCTGGTCTTACTGTTTTTGTTAACAAGGAGCACTAAAAGTCTTCCCACATACTGAGTTTTGGTTTCCATTTTACAATCTGAGATGACAGACGGCACAAAAATGATGAGAAAACTGTGGGGAGGCTTCCAGAAGATTGATTCTCTCATCAGCTGATTCTTTTCTAGTTAGTCTTTTATTGACTACAAAGGTATAGCCAATGCAGAAAAGGAAAACCAGACTGCCCTGTTTAATCCTGAGGGCATTGGCAAAAGGTGATCACTTTTTGAGAAAACAGAGGCCTACAAGGAAATCAGCACACTGTATGAGCTGTTAAGCTGATTTAAACACACAGGGGATGCCTGGGGTAGAGCTCAAGATCTCTGAGGTGTGAGATGAGAGTGAAACCATTGCACAGACTAATATTACTGAGCCTTAGTAGCAGGTGGCATAGTTGATCAGTCAGGAGCCTGTCATTTGGAGAACAGACCAATAGATCTGAGAGATATGAAAAATCCTTTATTTTTCCCCCCTCTTCCTTGCCAAGAAAAAAAATATTGCAACTATGAACTTTAGCAATTACCATCTTAAACTTTTCATAGTTTATGTAGTTTCAAGCAAGAGTGTAAAAACAAACTATAATTACAGAGCACACACCGGCAAAATGTACAAAAATATTAAAATGACATAATAAGCATTTGTGGCCATGATACAATAACACGGTCTGCAATTCTGACATAAAGGAGTCCAACAAAAGCCACAATCAGATGACAAAAAAGAAATATACAGTGCCCTAGCACAGCAATATTTACTTTGTATTAAAATCTGTACTGTATCACTAGAAACACATTCTGCAGCACCTACACTCTGTGCATGCTTACAGGCTGTTCATAGCAACTATAGGGAACTTGCAGTGGTTTCTGGTATGGGCTCCTCCTGCAAACAAGAGCCAACATTCAATGGATAAAAGTTAATGCCTACATGTTTCTGCATACATTGCATTATTCAGAATTCAATTTTCTTGCCCTTTTTCCCATTTTATTGTAACTCTCCTCCAAATTTTCAGATAAAAATCTATCACTGCTAATTGGGAAGCAATAAAGTAGTGTTAAACCCAAGCAAGGCTGGCAAAAAAAAAATCTTTCCCATTCCGTAGGCCCAAATTTCTGGTGTTTTCCTGCACAAACATCTGTAGACGCACTATTGATAAACAAACTACTTATTCATGGATTAGTTGGTTTTACAATTTCAGCATACAAGCCCTCATCAATGATGTATCTTAGCAACTGGTTGATATTAATAACCAAAATAATTGCAAATTCTTTGAAGCTCATATTTCAAAGTCCAGCATCTATACATACTAGGAGAACTTACATAATTTGTGACTAGCTAATCCTCACATTCAAAAGTAATCAACATCACAAGTCAAATGGGTAAAAATTGCATAAAACCCAAGGTTAAATATTTCAATTACAGATTTCTTTTTCTAGGGACATATAATTTCAACTCTCTCAAAACAAATTGGGACACAATACAGACATCTTGTACACCAAGTACGAATGCACAATAATTGCAGACTCATTTTTAACTCAGTAAGTCACTGTGAGCGAGACAAATTGCATCAAAGACAGATTATCCCATAAGCAAAAGCTGCCCTCCAGACTGCATTTAAGAGAGTACATGAATGACTATCTTCCAAAACTGTCAAAAATTTCAAAAAACATGGCACAGCTTTCCAGGATGATGTTGTGGCATATTGTAATTCTACTTGATAAGGTCTCCATACAGCAGCTATCACTAACCAACTTAAATGGCTGCATGACAGAACTTTTCAGAGAAGTTTATTCACCAAAAAATTTTCTACATGGTCAGATTTCTGTCACTACTCTTGAATGTCAAATTGCCTACAATCAAATATGAAAGCACAGTTAGCTACCGTAACATTAGTTAGCTTAATAAATTAAGTACTGCTTTTACAACTAAAACCTCACATTTTATTCTGAACTGAATTTTAACTGCTTGCATAATGGGTATTAGCTTAAGGTCTTATACAGAGAGAACCATATCTTATATCTTGCAAGAAAAGTGCCAAGCACACTGCCAGGCTGAGAGAAATACAGTTATTTTAAATAACTATTAACACAAAAATAAACACCATTAACTATAATTCTACAACACTTTTGACTTGATAGGAAATATCTTCACTCTCATGAAACTAGAATAAAACTTGCACATTAAGAGAGTAAGAACTACCAGAGAGAATACCCACGTTTCGAGTCTATCTCCAAAGGTGTTGTTTTGGTTGTTTGCTTTCGTTTTGTTTTCTGTGGGTTGTTTTTGGTTTTTGTGGGTTTTTTTGGGTGGTGCTGGTTTATTTTTTTGTAGAGTGATTATTAGATGCTGCTTATGGAGCCACTGATTTCTGGAAGGATGTTAGTGTGGAGCCCTAACTAGAAGTTTTGCACATATTGCAGCAGTGCATCATACTACTAAACACTTCAAACAAACTGAAAAACAGAACACATGTCACACAAGATGCCATCACCAACTTGCTATAAGAAGGATTTGTATGAAACTACACGCCATCATCAATATGCTGTTTCCCAAAAATAGTAATTTGTGGGTATGCATTTGAAACCATGACTGAAGATTTCTCTTTTCATACATTTAAATCTGAATCAAGCAAACAGCAAAAATTTACATTGACGAAGGGATGGAAATGCCTTTTTTTTTTTTTTGCTTCAAAATTAGCTCAAATGACCATATATTTGGATTCTGTATATTATGCAATTACTAGCTCGGTGCCAGTGTAGCCTTTTAGACACAGATGGAGAACATTTTCTGAGAACAATATTAGAAACAGACTCTTCAAAAGATAAGGGATATAAAACTTAATTGCTTTCTAGCTATTATCTTCCTTAGAAGATGCAATCCTTTTTTATGCCAGCCAGGATAAGCCATACCTGAAACCTTTCAGAAGAATGAAGGTCTTATGAAATCTACAAAGTTGACAGATAAACTGCAAAAGTGTATCACGCAGGCATAACCAAGTGCATGCACCCAGAATAGCTTGGCAAATCCCTGTGATATTTTCATACCAACACAAAATAATTTGATTTTGAGTGTGGAAAATTGCGACAAGACAACCAGAGCAACCCGCATTACTATTCTCCTTAACTTTCCCCCAGTTGAAAGTTGTCTTCCAAGTGATTTCTGTAGCTGGTACTACGCTGGTGTGTTTACGATGAGCCTGATATTGTGATTAACCACCTAAGTAAACTTTGCAAAGAAAAAGAACACCAGTATTCCAAAGACTGTAGCATGTAAGTGCTACCTCATTGAAGATCAGGTTACTGTACCAGTCTGGTACAACCTGTGCTATGTAAACTTTTTCTTTTGTGGTGCATATTGTTTGCATTTGTTACAGCCAGTAACTGCAGAACTTGGGTGTTTATCTCCTATCTTCACCACTAAATTCCTGTTCAGTCACTGACATGCAGCTCAGGAGCGCATTCCTCAGAGTGACAGTGGAGAACAAACTGTACATAAAGTATGTAGGTAACTTAAAAATTCATATTTCAGAAATAGAACACAGTCCTTCAGTATTAGACCAGGAGAAACCTACTCTCCTCCTTTAAGGTTTTCCTTAACCATAAACCATTTTCTTCTAACTCCTTCCACACAAAATAGTTTACAGAAATTCTGTGTTTGCAGATTCTGCAATTAGAGATCACACATTACTTGAGCATTTATATATCTAATGGCAAACCTACACCTGCACATACTCAGGTTTTTAAAGTGAAGTTGTAGGGTTGCTTCCATTTTCACTATTACGTTTTGGGTTTTGCACTCACCCATTCCCTGGCAGATAATGCCCTTTTTAGAAGATTAAGAAAAACCCTTCCTGATCATTGCTCAGTCCTCAGAACCGAGGTCTTAGAACAAAATTCTCCACCCCCTAACCTTGATCTTAGTGTATGTTTTATCCTACCCCTTCATAACAATGACACCAGCATTAAAAGAGAACTGAAAAAGGAGCAGTAGCAGCAAGAACATTGAAGAAGTTAATGATGTAAAAACTGTTAAAAGAGACAAAACAGATCACTCTTCTTCCTTCCCCCCTCCTCCGGAAATATGACAATTATTTCAGCAGATTCAAGATGTTAACTTAATTTTATAACATGAAAGGTGATGACAAAATACACATCTTCAACAACTACAACATCACAGACACCTGTATATATACAAAGTACTTATATTTTTGCAAAGCAAGATTTACTGCTAAAGCAGTAAACGCCCTGTTAACTTTGCTCCTCCTTCCAACACAAACTTGTAAAAACAGGTGAATGCCACATCCTTTTCATGTCTTTATAAGAGAACAATACATCAATTTTGAGACCTTTTTTTAATGCTTTTTTAATCCTGTGTTTGACTGGTCACTGATCACCCCTCCTTGCAACAGCACAAGTGCTGAGGCTGTGAAAGTGCAGGAGAGTAACCAGCCAGTGACATTACAGAACAATGAGAAGGTCAGAGTTGCATTGCATATTGCTATCCTTCCTCCAGCATTGCATCCAAACAGGGAAAATTAACCCTTTACTCATAGTTCTTATTACTTAAGTAAAATAGAGCAGGATGTCCTGCTAAGCCAGAGCAAACAAAGTAGGCTAAAATTCTTGGGGGAAAGCAGTTATAATTAGAGTATTGCTTGCCCCCTCATTCTGCCTTTTGTGTAAAAAAAAAAAAAAAAAAAAAAAAAAAAAGAAAAAAAAAGTTGCAACTGAGGAGGACATGGAAGTGTCTTTTGTTATCCAAAGAAATGAACTATAGTTCTCATCCCACTAGGGGTTTTCACAGTAAATGGAGCTTTTCTTTCTTTCAGCCTTATTTTAACAGTTCTCAGACTGACAAGCTGTTATAAGCACCAAGTTATCTTCTATTGGAACTGCACCAAGGAAAAAGTCCTGTCTTTATCCCTCAAGACAAAAAGAATTAATTTTAACGTAAAAAAAGATGCAAGTAGGGGAAAAACATCAAATACTGATTTTCAATACAGGCATAGCAAGAGCTTATAAAAATTCAATGCTTAAAATATTTTCATATTCACACATATGCAGAGAGATATGCATAAATAAATTGTATATCATATATGCATATGTTTGTGTATATTTCATAGGCTCAAATAAAGTGATTGCTGTGCTTTTCTACTTAAATTCCAGACATCTGATATTAGTTTCTTAAGTTAATGAGCCTTCACCTTATCTTACTGCCCATATTGTATATGTTTTGCAAGCTGCCAGCTGTGCAGAGCAATGTTCATTTTGCTTATAAGCAAATAAAACTGAACAAGAATTTCTGAAAAACCCTGAAATTTACAAACTAATTAAAAAAATCACCCTCTTTTCCTGGCATTTATTCCATTTTCATTTTGCAATTTTTTTTTTTTAATAAAAGAAAAATGTCCAGAATTATCTATGTTTTCCTTGGAGAGGGAAAAAATAAATTTTAGTTTCACAGATTCACAGGTTTAACACAAAGATTGCCTTTCCCATGATATAAGCAACACTGGTTCAGGCTATGCAGCTGCTGGCTGGTAGAGCACTACAGCTGAGAATGTAATTCCATCTGAGAGCTCCCCAGCTGAATGGAGAAGCCAACCAAGGACAGTGACAGCCAAAAAAGGAGAAATGGAGTGACATAAAACACACCCCCGAGAAATGTCTTTTGTCAATTCTCCATAAGCTTCGGCTCTTTCATATTGTTCCCCATTACCAAGGTCAGCACTATATACATTTTTTTTTTCCAGTTACAAGAATATCAAGAAGAAAGCACCTATTTGCAAAGCTTTAAAATGACACCATTCTTGTTACTGTTAACAGGTTTTACACATTCAGGTTTCCCACACAGCTAAATGGAAACTTTTGGCTCAATTCATATTTGAGTGAACAGGATCTCTCCCTTTCATATAGATTTCTATTTGTGACAGAGAATACAATAATCATTGCCCCTTCTCAAAATCTGAATTGCCAGGGAGTATGATATTTCATTTTTTAAATAAAATATTACAAGTATTCCACTATTATAAGTTGTCACGGCACAGGATGAGAGAGTGGATTTCAAGTACAGTCTATACTTTTTAGTACTAGTTTTAGATGTGAATTGTTTATTCAAATATGGGCAGGTTAAACTGAGAATTGAAAGAAATCAGCAAGCACTTGTGAAGGGCTTTAGTAGTATGGACAAAGGCTCTAAGAGCAAACAAACTTGTCAGCCTTCTTTCCAAATAAAATAAATTTTAAAAAACCCACCAAACCAAACTAGAGCTAGTTAGTATTTATAACAAATAAAATCACTCCTATATGCCACTTACTCATTGGGAAGAACACTATCACTGCTCCAACTGTACAAAAGGCAATATGTTAGATGTTTCACTTTAGTTGTATTGGGGGGAAAATCATTAGAAATAAAGGCAAAAGGATAATTAGGTAAAGAAAAAATACCCTTGGCCTTTGTGCCCTAACTTTGTTTCCTACTCACATATCTGCCCTTGATTTCCAGTAGTGAGAAAATGGAGAACTCTAGTCCTTTGTTTTCATTGCTCTGAACATACTTAAGATTAGAAGACCCACTGGACTTCAGTGTTTGGATTAGCCATAAGTGCAGCATTTAGTTTCTCAGAGCTTTAGCTGTGATATGCAGACTGAGAAAGAGATCGTGGGATACACTTGCTTTTACATTAAGTCCTCCTTGGTGTCTGCATTTTCATGAATAAAGCTGATTTTCCTTGATGTATTACAATTGTTCAAGAAAAGCAGAAAATATATATTAATTATGCTGGTGCCAATTGGATAAGCTTCTCTGAATGAGACTCTACACTCCCTGCTGAAGGATGCAATCTAGACAGATGAGAAAGAGGTAATTGTCAGGGTAGGTTGGTCCAGTGCCAGAGCTACCTGACATGGCTAAAACACAATAAAACAAAACCAAGGTTAACCCCACAGTAATTTTAGCAATATTAGAGTCTGCAGCAGAAGTGCACTGATGCTAAGTGGAGGTGATTTTATTTTAATTTCTTTCTTTAATCGAATGTATCCAAATTTATCATCCCTGAATAGCAAAACATATCAATAGTCAGATAGAAGATCATGCACAAAAGACAAAAGATCACATTCCTCAAAGTCTGAGAGGTTTTATGCATACTCGTGCCACATTCTTCAATCTTCAAAGGAGGTCATTCATATAAATTCACTAAAGACAGTAATGTGTGAATCTGATGCTACCCTGACCCCTCTTCCACCTTCGAAAGCAACTCTAAAAGCTTAAACAGTAAAATTCAAGCAAAAAGGCACCTCCGCTGCTGCCAACCAGATAGATAGCCTATGCCTGAACTCAATTTACAAAACAGAGACATCACTATATGTTAGCCACTTTAATAGATTCAAGTTTATTTTCAGAATATACATCTACCCCTTCAACAAACTGCAAAGCACAAACAGAATAAAAATGCTGACAGAGACAGCAACCTATAAGTAAAACAGGCAATGGAATGGAAAAAAATTAACAAATAATGATAATGACTTTATTTTTGTAGCAAACGAGGAGTTTTGTCTTCAGAAATTGCCACAGAAGGAATAAAAATAATGCTTGTAAATCCAATAATGCAGAAAAAAAAATATACTGGACCTTTTCATGCACAATATACCAAAGAAACCTGTCAGGAGCTCTGATACAGTCACCCTTTGGTCTAATCCCACGACATCAGATGAAACACTACAAGCATTCATACAAGACCAACCCTACCAAAGAAACATCACGAAAAACCTACAGGAGCATGGATGTCTGGCCTTAAGCATTGGTAGAACATTAACAAGCTGCAAGCAGTCCCTGAACCTAGAAATGGCAGCAAGCAGGACGGCTCTCAGTTTATGAGCTGGTAAGCCTGTTTCATAATGCAGCTCACAGTGACTGACAGTTAAGACACCGGGTCATCCAGTAGTGCTTGTGTTACATGCCAAGAGGCATGGAGCCAGAAAGGCTGGTGAAACTAGAACACACCAGAAAAAAACCCAAAAAACCCATTGTGACAAACAATCATCTGATATAGCTCCTTTTGGGAAGATGAGCAAGAGTAGGAGAAAGAGTTCTAAGCCATAAGCATTGCTAGAAGGGAACATAGGACAAATTCAAGGCAAATCTTTCTGACTGTTTACTAAAACTGTGGAAACAGTAGCAACAAATTCTTCTTGATACTAAACAACCTACTCACCCCCTCAAAATATTCCAAAAGTCTCAGGCTGCTAATTTTTTCTACTTTCCTAGAATTGACTTTTCTTCTTTTTCTTGGAATTGTTGTAAATTAAATTCAAGGTAGAGAACCTTTTCAGAGAAAATCTTTTTGATGCTTCTGTATGCCATAAAAGAATCTGTCATTTGCCAATAGAATATGCCAACATATTCTAATCTGCTTAATTTTGAAGGTAGCCACTTAATATTCTTTGCAATCATTTCATGAGTGGAACCTCTTGAGGAATAAAGAATCTTTACTCTCCCTGCTGACTCGAATAAGCAAGGTGTAAAAGGATTGAATGATGAGTCACGTTTCCTTCCTTTCACTCAATAAATCAAGGGCAGGGATAAAAAAACACACACAAAAAAGACTCAAGTTTAAAAAGGTATTGATGAAAATATCTCCAGACAACAGAGAGGAAGTAAGTGTTCTACATTATTATCTACATTATCAATGGTAGCAGCTAAGTTGGCTAGGAATATTTTTATCAGTGTTGTGTATAAACTATACCGGCACAAGATAGAATAAGAAATGGAATATTAAAAGACTCTAGATAAGACTTAATTATTTTAATATTTTAATTTTAATTGCACACAGTCTTCCAAACAAACTCAAGGAAGAATGAGCTCAATTTATGTTTTCTTACTCAATTACCAGTTTGGTATTGGTAAATCATCATTTTAAGATTACTTAACATGCACAAAAATTTTAAAGGACAACATCCTCCAGCAGCCTGCATATTCTTTGAGGAGGATATTAACCCCTACACAGAGGTCTGGTAAAAGCTTTCTCTCCCATTTTCGACCACCAAGTCAGGTGTACATACAGAATGAATTTCAGGCAGACTTGCTGCACAAATATAAACTTCCCCTAGAGAATTTATGTCTGTCTAGCATTTAGCAAGACATCATCTCTTTCATGTTTCTTACTTTCCCAAATTCTAAGAAATTGCTTCAGGAAAAAAGAAAAAAAAAAAAAAAGAGAGAGAGAGAGAAAAAGGCAAAAAGAAATACCAGTAAGGGAAAATTCCAGTCAGAATGTGCTGAAATCTTAGAAATTTCAGCATGAGGATACATGAAGAAAGTTCAACTAAATTAGAATGAGCTCTAAGGCATAAGAGGTGAACAGTTTATTCTACTAAATCTAGGATGACAGGAAAAGAATCATGAGGATAGACAGGATGAGTAGAATCATTTTTCTGTTGAAACATGACAAAAATGAAAGGACTCTTCAAAGGACTTTTTTTAAAAACATTTCAAGTTTCTTCTTGGAAGTACTGGTTTTGCTTGGAAATTTATCTTTTCTTCTAGATTAATCAAACTTCTCTAAATTAAGCTTTCAATGTACTAATATCTTTTTGGGGAAAAAAAGGCTTTTGATGTTCTCCATGAGCAACAATAGAAAATAAACCACTAGATCTCCTGTTTGTACCAAGCCCTCTCCTGTTTCTTTGATTTGCCACACAGTTCTCCAGACTCAGAAGATGAGTATCCAAATCCTTGAAGCACAATACCTCAGTTATGAAGAATATATTTTAATTTTGGCATTCAATTGGGAATGTGCCTTCAGAAAAGAAGAATAAAGCTGTCACCATCACATAAGGTTCCCTTATGTTCTTACAGGCAGGACCTGGTTTAGAACAATTCCTTTGTTGTTATACAGTACCGTGGTAGTTTTGAAGGTGGAAAAAACCAGTCTCTTTTGTTCCCAACCTCTGCCTAAATGCAGAATATTTTAGAAAAACTGAAGAATCTCCAAAATTAAATTTCATTTTTTAAATAATATATACTATACAATTTAGATGCCATGTATAAAATACTATTGGGGAGATTTATTAACTAAATAACTGGAAATTATGTAGATTTTAACCCCAGTGTTGTTATGTTTGAAGGCAATAGCATTGCACTGCATTCAAAACCCTAAAGAGCCTGAGCAAAAAAAAACTGACAACTTATAGTTAAAATTGCAAGAAAGCATTCTAACAGAAGAGCCAGCTACATGCAGCTCAGAAGCAGTGCTTGCATTGGAATTCTGCAAAAGTGGAAAGTGTGCATCCCTCAAAAAATGGAAAAGCTCATACCCATCTTTATTCCTCATAGTGCAGTTACTGTAGTACTCTGTAAAGGATTAGCAATATATATGAATACCAGAATCAGTCTTTTACAGAAACTCTAAATTTTTTAAATAGAAACTTAGCAGATATTTTCTGAAAGGCGATAATTCAAAATTTTCACTTGGTTTGACTGAATTGCATGCCAATACTGATAGGCAGGCTTATTTACACCCAGATATTCTATATGCAGGAATTATTAAAGACTAGAATTACATCATGCAAAATGTACTATTTGTGTGTGTGGTATTGCTCATTATTTAAAGAAATTCTCTTGGATTTCAGTAACATTTCAATACTCTGTCAGTGATTAACTGGGGGTGAAATTATTGCTTAGAGAAGTAGTTGCTCAATACTTCCTAAAATCCTTTCCTGAGAAGAAGAAAGAAAAAAGGAAAAAAAAAGGCAGATTTTTTCTCTCCATGAAAATTTCTCATTTTTCTCATATCCTAATATTTCCAGTAATGGATCACGTCAGCAGTCCAGTATTTTGCAGTAAGAGAGAACAAGCATCATTTTCTGCTCTTGACAAGCTCCCCCTTAAATGTGCCTCTTAGATGTGATGCCCTATGTCACTGCCTAGCTCTGTGCAGCTTCTGTTTCCATGGCTGCTTTTAAAGGTTTTAAAGCCTCCTTTTCACCTGGAAATGTAAATTGGGAAACTCTATCAGGAGGATTGCCTAGTAGGTATTTTTAATCAAAAACTAAATTTTAGGGAATACATTTATAGCAAGCTTCCCTTAATGCAACGACAGAATTGCAAGCACATCAGTTTTGCACACATAAAAACTACATTTGTGCAAATAAACAGGGCAGTTTGCAAATGTTAACTTGACCAATCATCTGGTTTGTGTGTACAAATGCAGATTTGCCATGTGTGTAGGGCCTGAGTTAGCAAATTTCCAGCTAGAAGTATAGAAACATCAGTAGTTATGTAGTCAGACTGTTGAGTAAAAGCAAAAACATTTCAAAACCAGTCTTTAACATTAATGAACAAAAAAAAAAAAAAAAAAAAAAAAAAAAAAAAAAAAAAAAAAAAAAAAAAAAAAAAAAAAAAAAAAAAAAAAAAAAAAAAAAAAAAAAAACAAAACAAAACAAAACAAAAAAACACAGAGAAAAGTTACATAAGGTTTAATAGGATTTACTGGTTCAACAATACCCTATTGTGAAACCATATCTTCCAGAACTTTCAAAAATTAGGATCTCAAGCATGACTTGAAACAAACACATTCAAGAGGAAAAAATAAATAATTCTGCACAAGATTGCCTATCATGCTGTCTGAAAAACATCATTGAACTCTGACACATTTAACAGTATGTAGTGCAAAGCATAGCAAAATTTTAGAGATGATGGAAGAAACCAGCCCTGAAATAATTACTCCTATGGAACACCAGAGTAAAAAAAGCCTGAATTTTTTTCAGGCTGAGCTGAAACGAAGAGGACTTGTGATCCAGAAGTGGTATTTTGTGAGTGGCTTTCTAAATAACTTCTAGAGAGCTGGTATAGACCTGCAAGGCCCCATATGACGTATGACAGTTACGTCCTGAGGATCCCAAGTTTAAGCAACCACCTGTGTAAACAGAGTATGGAGAGGCAGCTCCTCAAATGCTGCTCTCACAGTACCTTCAAGCATTTGCTTTCCAGTCTGAACTCCTTTGAAGACCTAAACCAAACTTTCAGGGCTAGATCACTACTGTGGCACTTATCTTTTAGTAGTCATGTGCATCACACGTATATCCACCACCCACATGCTGATACATGAACAGGCACGCAGGAAAAAAAAAAATAAAGAAAAAGAAAACCAACCAACATCATTACACAAGAGCAAGGTACAATTAATGTCAGACCTTTTAAGTCTCCAAAGAATCTCTGAATCTCCACCAATCTTCTCACCATAACGGCCACAATGATGCTGCGTGGGCAATAGCAGCAGTATCAGTTTGACACGAGTATTGTAGCATCAGTTAGAGGAATTGGTTCAGGAGGAGAGCTGTGGCTTAGAAAGCTGATGGAGCTTTTCATGCACTCACTGAGCATCAACTGTTCCAATACCCGCAAAGGACGCGCTCCTAAGTCTCATGGCATTTGGCCAAAAGCAGCAGGGTTCTAATCAGCAGCAATGAGAAAGAGTAAACTTTTATCCAACATGGGCACTGATGTCAAAAACCAGCCAGTCCTCTAGGATAAGACAGATAATTTCAGTGGCATATGTCTCAGCTAATTCTGATCTTTCAAGCACTGGCTAAAATTATGGGGCAATATCTGTGGAAATCTAACCTCTCAAGGACACATGCATAGGGAAACAGATGGCTTGCAACAGACTGTTTAATCCCAAATCAAATAACCAAATCAGCATTTCAGAACGACTGCTTATACAGACACTTCTGTTAGAAAGTGTGGCCTAGACAGGGAGTTTATCCAACAAGATGCCCAGAAAAGCTTATACAACATATTAACAAAATCTACAAACTCAATGTTTTAAAAAACTATTTATAACAATTTGTTATAAACAAATAATCTGGTCTTTTCTGGGACAAATACCTTCATTTTCTAAAATACCTTTTTTTAGCATAAATAATATTTTAAAATGTTTAAGTAAGAAGTATTTTGCCATTATGCCTCAAAACTTGTCATTTTTATTATCTTCTGAAAACAGTAAAAAAATTGGGTGATAGAAACTAATCAAAGAACAAACCAAAAAAATGGGCTTACTTAACATTTAAAAGAATTTCATGTCACAACATGGTACACTAGGAAGCCCAGAATGTGTGAGCACAAGAATAGCTCAAGAAGCAGTATCCTCGAGAAAAACAACAACTTCACTACCATGTGAAACCCACTATCTCTGACATTACTGAATGTCATCTTAGAAACACACCAAGAGAATTAGTTGCTTGCTCACATGGATATCAGGGGAGGAAAAGTGTTCATTTTACATCCTGGTATTTGATGTTGTTATTGAAATGTTTTAAAATATTTATTTGACTACTAAAATAATTATGAAATCCTCAAAGACCCCCAGGTCACTTGCTGTATAACTGCTCACCAACGAAGCCAGCTCACCCCAGCTTTTGTGAGCACCTCAGCAGCTGCACACAACTGCACCAGGCTCTGTATCTGTCTTTACCAAACACACCTTCAGTTCTAAATACCATTTTGAGAAGCATCTCATGCCTTAAATATTACGAGTCTTACCACAACTGGCAGCCACCAGCAAACTGAATCCCACATCTTTCCAAATAAGCATTGAACCAATTTGTCCAGTTGCAATGATTCCATGATGCCAACAAATTATTGTAGCATACCATGCATAAAACATACATTCATTAATAATTTTTTGAGATTTCATCATTATTGGCAAGAAGAAGGTCCTAATTCCTGAACTGTGGAAACATTTTATTGATCTAAACCTCCCCTTTTTAAGGGTTACATTTTCTTTTTCCAGTTCCTTCCTGAAAACTATTGCATGGTGTTACTGAGTCATCTCAAAAGCAGGAACACATCAGCACTGAACAAGTCATATATAAATAATGTAGATCAATAGTTTTCAACATGTGGTCTGCAGACTCTTTGGGTTCACACAACCTCGCTGTGAAAAGGAAGCCTACTGCAGTAAGTTAACCTTTGCTGCAGAGATACATGCCTCCGCTGAAAAGTACTTGGGGATCCACAAATCAAAAAGGTTATAAGCCACTGATGTAAGTAATCTGTAAGCAGTTCTAATGCTTTGTAGATTTTAAATGCCATTTCCGCTCACTATTTAAACAAAACGTAGTGATTTAGGACCTGGATAATTTACACAACAGAGATATTGAAAAAAATCAGAGTATGATTGTACCAAACTCAGAGCAGAGCAAACATCAAGTGATTTAACAGAGTAACGTTTTGATGAAGTAAAATCCTAAAATTTTGTACCTGTTCTAGTTTCACACAGCCAGCCCTTTATAGCTTATCTCCCTTGGTATGTGTAGTTCTTTGTTCTTGTTTACTGAAAAACAAAAGCAGCATAGCAAAAAAACAAAATTGGCACAGCTGGAAATAAGATGTTATCTTTGGAGAAATCAGTAGAATTAAACTCTAACAAAAAGCATACGGAATCAGTGAGACTGTTAAATATACACAACACAGACAAATAAATAGTCTACATTTGTTTGAAGAGCTTATGGGTTCCCCCCACTCCGCTCCTGCCCAGAACTATTGAAAAGATGTCCTTATCTCAAGTACTTTTCACATATCAGAGAAGTGGCAAATTTCACAAAGCCTGCACTAATGTTTTGCATTTCCATTCCAAGTGAAATGCACTTCAGTAGGTAAACATGAAGATTCAAATAAAACTGTTGCTAGAGACAATGGAAAAAAAAACCAAAACAATGCCATTTCAAAATGCACTGATAAGTAAATTATTCTAAAAGCATTGGATAATGCTGTGGAACACGGAAGAACCAAGGCACTCAAAGCTAAGAATAGGGTTAGTACCATTTTTAGTGCTTAGATTAGGGGTTTGCTTTTGTGTGTTCCTCTCCCTCCACCCCCAAATCTGCATTGTCCTTGACAAACAGAAAACAAGATGTTTGTATTATAATATTCTATAATTCTGTAGATAATTAAGAGTATCTATGGAGAATAATCACACCCCTCTTACAGTCTGAGAGCACACTAAACAGCATACACATATTCCTTTTCAAATTTTTCACACAGTTGAGGGGTGGGGGAGGTGGGGGGTGACTTGCTTAAGAAATATTTTGCCTTATTTTGCAAGCCCTGAAATTCAAAGTGTGTTGGGTTTGAGCACCTCAGGATTTCTATTCACAGAACTTATTAGAAATTCATAGACAAAGTAACTTCTCCTCTTACTGGAGTACAGCACAAGGGGTCACCATCAAGAACCACAGCCTCTGTATCCTAGTCACTAATTTAAAAATATGTCATGACTTCGCAAGTGATGTATGCACATGCCTAACTTCATATACTACCAGATAGTCTCACTGGATTCAGCAGGGCCATCTACACTAAGTTAAAAGCAAGCAAGCTTTTAAGGCTTGGTGCTGTAAAGACCTACACATTCTCTAAGATGATGCAAATGAAAAGAAAAAAACCAAACAAATAAGCAAGGTGAATAGTGTTAATTCATTCATTAGAATGTTAATTTGTCTCCTAACCTATATCTACCCTTTCTTCACTCTGACTATTTTGAAAAATCTGTCAAGAAACTTGGACAGTGAATATTTTAAAATGAAATTATCTGAAAATCTCTGCATAATTGTTCTTACAGAGGGAGAAAAGCTTCTGATGGCAGTGCCTTACCAGAAACTAAGAACAGCCTAGGCTTGTTGAGTGTTTGTGTGCTGTTTTCTGGAACAAGCACTTGGTTCCTGTGTTTCGCTTCTGATCCATGCCTCTGAATGGGACTTGTATTCTTGACCTTTTCACTGTAAAGTTCCCAATAAGTTATACGTGGTGGGTAGGCAGGAAAGAAGAGCCCTTAGAGTAAAATTAATTTTAAACATATTTTAAAAAAAAAAATTAACCGAAGGAGATGACAAATGCAGTTTGCTGAGCACCAACCCCATGTTTTTCTTTAAGAAAGTCATGTCCTGCATCATACTTCTGCATGCTGCCTCAGCTTCTGCTGCTGAGACACCACCATCTCCAGCCCTTGGCAAAATGATGTGTTGCAGTGGTCTATACTTTTACTTCAGCTAGGTCCTCAACCATAAAATTACAGGTTAACCAAAGATAATAAAAACAAGGTGTAA
Organism: Empidonax traillii; assembly: GCF_003031625.1. Classification (NCBI taxonomy): domain Eukaryota; kingdom Metazoa; phylum Chordata; class Aves; order Passeriformes; family Tyrannidae; genus Empidonax; species Empidonax traillii. The sequence continues at coordinate 830,684 of NW_020955226.1, forward strand.
TGTATGTCCTAAGGTAGAGAGAAGTTGGGCAGAATATCACTGTAATATTCAATTTAAAAAAATCTACTTTTTATGGAAGTTCTTTTCAAATCTCAGTTTACATATAAATGAACTTTGGTTCTGTTGGAGGTTGGTTGGCAAAATTCTCTATGGCCATACTGCTCTTGCCTGTATCATAATTTCTACAATTCAGCCTATTCTAGATTTTTCAACAAATTTACTCTGCATTGTCAAAACCAACTGCGGTGTACTATTCTCAGCTATCTGGAACCATGAGTATCGTTGACTTTCAGCTTCCTCAGAAAATACATTCTCATTCTTCAGCCCCTGTCATAGTAACATTTTTTTGTTTGCCTTTTGCTGTAGACAGGTGTTTCACTTTGTTTTTTTTCAAACTGCCAAAAATAATAATGAAAATTTTATCATAAAGCTCTGGTTACCAGTAAGTCTTAAAATAGGAGGTTTTTTTTGCTCTCTTTATCCTTTTAAATAGCAGTGGGGAATGTGGGGGGTAGAAAGATAATAGGAATAACACAGGAATGCTTGGCATTCAGGTTGCTTGTTTTTCTAAAATTGTTTACTTAATGCTACTCCCCCACCCCTTGGGTATACTTCTTGCCAAGACATATACATTTATATTCACTCTATTTTCCAGTGGAACTTTTACAAAGCTAACACATACAGTATGCACTAAGAGCCACTTCTAAGCTGCAGGTAGAATAAAACAAATACAAAAAGTAAATGTACCCTTGCAGAAAATTGTTGAGTAGATTTAAGTTACAACAATAAACAATAAAACCTTTCTGAAAGCTAGAGAAGCACATGTGTCCTCTTCATTGATTTTATCACTTCATCACACACAACAAATCTGTGTCAACATGAGTGGCAAGTCTCTGAGGTAAAAATGTACAAGTCAAGGCCATAAAAGCAGACCACATGCTTAGGAATTTGTCTATTGTAACCATAATGAGGTGGCCTGCTGTCTCTAAGGAGACAATTCATGATCCAGCAAATACCCAGAGAGAAGTGAAAGACTATTTTATGAATCCGATACAGTCAGCTGCAAGTCAATGAAGATTCAATTTCTTAAAGAGACAGAGAGGAAGGGAGAATTCATGTGAAAGTTGAGTCGTGAATAACCTATTTATATGTAACCAGATATTGCCACACAACAAGACTATAACCTACTGGAATCAGCTCAGCTACTCATGTAAGTAAAGATTAATCATGTAGTTCTTCAAGAGGAGGCCTTTGATGCATAACATGATCTACCCTATTTACATAAATAGCATTTTTCAGCACTCTATTAATCCTGGCAGTACTTGAGAGAGGTTGCCAGTATTAAAACCCATTTTCTGGAACATACTGAGGAATAAAAATGCAAAGCAATTTCTTCATGTTTATACTGTGCCTTGCTACTCTTCCACAATATAAAACTCACTTTGGATGACCAAGTTATGCTACGATCACTGTATAAAGCATGTAGCATTAAACTACAAAAGAAAGATGCAGCCTAAAACCAACTGAAAATTAGGGTAACTGTGACTGTCACTAAAAGTATTATTTATAGAAGTCTGTTCAGAGAGTTGTAAACTCTCCCATTTCACCACAATAATTGCTAATAATACAGGAAAAAAAAAATCTTTTTGTAGAATTGCCAATAATCTGAAATGACATGGTGTGGGTTTAACAGAGCCGGAAGGGGACAGAGAACTGAATGTAATGTTTTAACAGATCTCTTACTTTGGACACAAGGAAACAGGAAGGGAAGAGCTGGTTTAAGAGAACTGCAGAATAAAGAACAGACAACGTGGGGTGTTTGAACATCCTATGGAAAGGGAATACACAGTAGAAATTAACATAGTTTGTTACTACCTACAAGTGACAAAAGGGGCTCTTTTTTAAAAGAAAAACAATACTGGAAGGGGTTTTTAATCATTCTTTTTCCTACCATAAGTTAAGCAATAATGAAAGAATTTTGTACACACATTTGGAGATTTTGTTTCAAATCCTGTGAATACAGTTCATGGACATAACTGACTAACAGAAGTTCACATGAAGTATCGATGTATTTAGCCAGTCCTCTACTTTCCTTTTTTTTCTTGTTGGTAGAGTGTTACATGAAACATTTTAGACTCTTCAGTAGTCATTCATGTAAGTACATTTACTATAAAGGTTATTTTCAAATGCTTTCTTTCATACAGGCAGCTGAGAGAAGCCATACCAATATCAACAGAGTATTTGATCATGAATTTATAGCCCATAAATGTGAGGACATATGGTGAGACTCTAAAATGAATATCAAATGTTCACACAGCCTCACACAGATCATGAAGTGAAGTGTAAAATAGGACACAAGTGACTTAGATACAGTCATTTAGCATCTGCTCCAGCTGCATTAATTCAGGTTGGACATTATACAGTAGCATGATACAGACACAGACAAGCAACTGCACACATAAGACAGCTTGATTATGTCCAAGCCAACAATGAACTCTCATGGAGCAATCCTGAGTTACCAGACAGACATTCCCTCTCCATTATGCCAGCATTAGGTGGAACAAAAGCAGGTCTTTTAGTTATACCACTTCTGACTGTTATCCATAGTCCTCTGTCTTTCCTTCCTTACAAGAAGGAGAAAAGTTTTCCAGGCATCGTACCCGGTGCAATGTATGTACCAACTGCTTGTTGCACTGCTTGTTGAGAGATACAGTTGATCGCAAAATGCAGATCAAAGCAGAGCCAAGAGAAGGTACCTTAAACTCCTGAAATCTTAATCACTTCACCTAGACACTAAAACTGTGTCTTTGAAAAGTGCGATCATTTTCTTGGAAAAGGACACATTGACAGCAAATCCAATTTGAAGATCTGGAGCCTTCACATCAGAAACAATCATCACTCAAAATACCCTGAGAAGGATAGGAGATGCTGTTTTCTGATGAGCTTTTACCTTAGGGCTCATTACGAAGAAACTAGAAGCAAAGGAAGAATTGATTTCATGGTGCAAAGGTAGCAGTATCAGTACTGTCTTGACAGAGAGTAGACAGTAATCATTAACATAATTTACATGAACTGTCTGGGGGTCTGTCTTTCTGCAGCTTACAAAACTGAATGGCACAAAATAATGCTAAATAGAAGTGCTGGTTCTTGAGGGGACCATTTTAGTATGCTGCATGTTTGTTCACATTAGTCTCTGTAGTCCAAGCAGATGGATGTCACTCTGTCTCTCTCTCTCATATGCACACCCCATCATATTAGCAAGGCAGAAAAAAAGAATATTTTAATTTAGCGCTGAAAAATTACTCTTGCCACCATTACCAATTAAAATTGATTGTTTTCATGTCACAGGTAGTTAATAACTTTGTTGCTTTGGATCTACTCTCTCAAATCATCTAAACTTGGAGATTGAGTAATTTGTCAAGTCAAAACAAGTATCAATAAAAGTGTACAGAAGAATTCATGGAACTCCAAAACACAGGACCAGTACTGCTAGGCTTGACTAAAGAAATCCTCCTTGCCTTGTGATAATCAGCTTTTTGCATTTCTTCTCTTTTCATCTCCTGTTCTTTTGTTCCACTGTTTTCTAGTTTTCTCCTTTTTGCTTCTATTCTTTTAGGTTTTGAATAGTTGTGTAGTTGCCACTCCTGTTTCTTCATCGAGCACAAGTTAAATGGTTCCATTTTTCAGCACTCTTTGAGCTGATACAAAGTCAGCTCAGGGTGTTGTCACAATTTACGGGATTAGTAACAAAAAGCGGAGAGTGGTCACAAGCACTGCTGCCTAGCCCTGTGGATATATGGCACTCCCTTGTGAACATCACAATCAGCTTTAAAACCCAAAGAACCACTATTAATCTGAATCACAAGAATACACTTTCACTGCTGAAAAAAATGCTGTCTTCACCTTTGTGCGTCTGCTCTCCATGCTCTAATATTGGCCAGGTTGCACATACAGAAAACACCATCTTCTGCAGATTCTAGATACAATGTAACTGATCCATAATTCTTGGTTATGACAAAATATACGGAACTCAACCCTCAGCTATCTCCAGCCTTTAACAAAGGTTTTCAAAGAGCCATCAGAACAAAATAACTGAAATGTAGATGTCAGGGACCTATCCAGTTTCATTAATGAATATTAATGAAAATAGTAAAATACTTGGCAATATCAGTAGATTTTCTAGTATCTCACAGGTTGGTTTTGAATAGTTGAGATACTGACGGATATTAATGAAAAACTTTGAATTGCAGAAGTTTCATTATTCTTATTGTGAATTAAATTTTATTCTATTAAATAATGTAATTTTTTACTTGTAAAGCTGAAACATTTCAAACTAGTCCATTACAGTGCAGAAAAGGTATCACATGGCTTCACTGAACATTCATGCAGTATGAGAGCATAAGGCTCAACTGAAAAATCTACAGAAAGTTGAAACTGGTTCAGTCACTTTTCGTTAATTTGTAATTTATTTATTGCATACTTTTAGAATAGTTGTATAAACTTAATCATCTTGTTTGATAGATTAACATTTAACTATGTAAAGCAATTGTCCTCTACGTACAGAAATTTTATTAAATAAGCTAGTAGAGTTGGAGTGCCATGGATTTTACGTTACAAAATTATGAAGAAGTTGGAAGCTTCAATGTTGTTTGCTTAGCAGTGCATCTTCATTATATCCAATATTGTTAAAAGCAAGTTCTGCTCTCTAATTAAGCTCCATCCTTGGCTGTCCCATTGCTTTTGCTCATGGCTACATACCAATTTGTATATTATAAAGAATCTCCTATTGATTCTACAAAGTTGACAATTTGCCTAATGGAGGGCAGGAATAATTTGTGACTGAATTCCCTTCCTTTCCAAAGTGTGCCTCTACAGAATTTGCAGATGACGTACGATCAGTGCACATTAAGTTCAGAATGAAAACATTTGTCAGCCAGATATCTAATGGTCTATTTCGCAGTGAATAGATGGTGTTCAAAATATGCCAATTTTCATGGGTCTTTTAATTACAGCTTTGATGGGAATGGTTTAGTTTACCTCATATATTTACCTAACAGGTACAAAAGACCTGAAATCTTCTTTACTCTCACATTCACCTTAAAAAGCTTAAATTTGTGGAAGCTAATCAAATGTATTTCCTTTCCAATGAGACTGAGAGCTAAGGTCAGAACTTCAATACCTAAAATTTGAAATATTAGACTGAATTGAATACCTAAAAAAACAAAGGACTGGATTAAATGCACAGAAAAGACAAATTTTCTTTCAGCTGTTTAGAAAGGCAGATTCACTCATCAGTAACATGATACAAGTATAAGTCTGCATCTATTTAGTTTTCAGCACTACTGAGTATCGTATTAAAAACCCACATCTCTAATTCTAGTTACTTTTTTCCACACATTTTAATCCATAAAGAGGATTTGAAATGAATTCAACACTATTGTAGAATATCCTGGTTTGGATGCTATTTATTAATTTCTGAAAACAACATACTAAAAAAAAAAAAAGTTCTTTTTAGAGAGATGAGAAGGGAATTCACATCCCTTGCCCAATCGTTTAATTCAGAACAATTAATCTGCTTGCTGCTTAAGGAAATTTAAAATCTCGGCATTTAATTTGCTCCAATATCTATGAAGTACCTTCACAAAGATTCAACCATTTGTGTTTCTCTCTGCCTTACAAAAAACGTTTCAAAAATGGAAACACAGAAGCAGAGATTTCATGTTGTGTTAGATGCTGTCAAAGAGGTCTCTTTTTCTCTCCCTTTCTCTGTTGTTTCCAGCCATCCTTCTCTCCATTCTCCTTTGTTTGCTAAAGTAGCTTACTGACTGTAATAAAGGGAGCCCAAGTGTCAGCTTGAGACTGCCATGAAAACTAACATTCACATAAACCATTTTTTCCACTTTTGTTAAGCTTCTTATCAAAAGAACTCTTCGTCTCTCTCGCTCTCTTTTACTCTCTCTCGTCTTCTGTCCTTTTTAGGATATCTTTCTAATTTTATTGAGACTTCTCTGTTAAGGTAGAGCACTATAGTTCAGTAACTATAGGAAAGTGAACCCAAAAGAGCCAGCTTGAGACTACCACAAACCATTTTCACTTCTTATGTTAACATTTCATCTCAAAGGACTCTTTTCTCTCTCTGTCAGTTGCAAGGCATCTCTTTGTCTCTATTGTGCTTACTGTGCTAAGGTGTCTCATTGAGTGGAGTGAAGTGAACTCAAGCGTGCCAACTTGAGGCTGGCACACATTTTTTAATTTGGTTGAAGATGACACCCTAAAGGACTCAGTTTCTGAGCAGCAACATTCCTCTCCCTCCTACCCCATGCCCACTCCACTGAGGTAACTCCAAGATATATTTGCTATCATAGTGTTTTCTATGTAATGTATTTAATTTGACAGAATTTAATCGATCGTAACCCCGAAGATCATTCAAAGACACTTCTTTTTTTTTTTTTTCCTCAGACCTTGTAGAGAACCTGGGGTACTGAAACAAAGTGAACACCAAATTGCCAAACACACACGGTTCCATACCTGCCAAAAAGCTTAGAAAAGCTTAAGGCCATAAGGCCTGCTTTTAAAAGAAATACCTCTGAAAATTAGAGACTGGGAAAAAGAAAAAAAAACAAAACAAAAAAAAAAAAAAAAAAAAAAAAAAAAAAAAAAAAAAAAAAAAAAAAAAAAAAAAAAAAAAAAAAAAAAAAAAAAAACAAAACAACTATCCAACCCCCCCACCTTAGCCTGCAAAGTTTCCTGTCAACTGAAAAAAATCAGTATACATTTCTAAGGTAAGTCCTAATCACTTTGGTTTGACCTTTTTATAATATTTCTCATTCCCTGGAGGATTTACTTTTGGTGACAATCTAATGATTAAATATAAAACAACTACAATTAAATGAATTATGGCAACCAAGCCCTTATCCCTGAGTGGAAATATGCAAGTTGAAAGACAAGGACCAAAACTGATTAGACTGCAAATTCCCAGGACAGAGTCAGCTGCTGTCAACACTTAGAACTAGTAATCCTTCAGAACCAAAATGTTGCACTTGAATAAAAACACACAAGAAAGAATCCAGTATGCAGTATTTTCTATCTTGTTTTTGTTTGTTTTCAGTGATGTCCTTCACCTACTTTCTATGTCTTTCACAATTCCTGACAATATTCAGTTAATTCAACATTTTTCCATCTCTTCTGTACTGCTACAATCAGTCATATAGTTTTGAACTGGAAAAAAAGAAAAGAAATTTTGGATAACACTGAGTATATCCTTCAGTGTTTCAGAGTCAAATCCCCACACACTGCAACAAGGAAGATCTATGAGTCTTAATTCTAAAATGCAGCCAAAAGAAGCCTGTTTATTTTTGCATAAATCTGAGACTAGTTATGAAGTCGCCTTATGACAAAACTGACCTGCAAAATTAAAACTCAATAATATTACTCAAAAATCTACACTACTAATTTTCATTTTTTCTTTTGTGAACACCTGTGGATTCCACGAGAATTTCAGGAACACATCTAATGTTGACAAAAACCACCACAAGCAAAAAGTGATCTTAAAAACATGCCAGTTAATTGTGAACGCAGCAGAAGCTTTACATAGATGTTTTACAAGCTTTCACATACAGTTTGTCTCTGATAAAAGAAAACAAAACAACAACAAAAACACCTTTCTAAAAAGCCCTTGGCTCCTAGAGGAAATACGAAAAAGTTGTGGTTTCAGGACACACGAAATTTAATACTACATCTTGTCCATTATACCCAAATGCAGCATTGAGTTATTTGATTTCTAACATTGCCAGTAAAAGCCTTAATCCTGGTTGCTACACTCAGGGCCCCTCCTGCTCCTGCTCACTACCGTGCAGTAGTGCCAGATTCACTGAACACTCCCCCCCAAAGAGAGCACCATTCTAAAAAGTAAGTTCTGCCATATCAAAAGGTCTTTGTTTTTCCATTTGGGAATCATTCTAGTTGTCTTCTCACTTCTGAAACTTTAGAGTTCAGTCAAGTCTCCATTTTTTAGGTTTTACATTGCCACAGTCAAAAGATGGAAAACATGCAAGTTACCCTAAGGAAAAGAACCAGCAGAAAGGTGTAAGTTTAGAGCACAGAATTTAAAAATTAATAACGGAGAAGAGAGTAAATATGGCTTGTAAACTTTCAGAAAGCTTGATTTTCACACCATGCTCTAATTGCATACACTCTGACATATCAGTGCTTATTAATGAAACCACATACCACAATTTCCTGAATAGTCAAGATCAGGGATACACAAAAAAACCAAACAAAGCCTCAGAAAATCCACACCCAGACGTGACCAAGCAGTGAATAACAAGAGGGTTGGTGATGATTTTCTAGAAAACTGACCTAACGTGATCCAGGTCCATTAAAAAAAAAGTCTGAGTGCAGAATTTCAAGTATGTAGCTAACATTGCCAACAACCAGTTAAAAATAGTAAATTAACTGTAATAAACCCACATCACACCTGACTGTAAACAGAATAGTCATTTTGTATCAATACTTCATGAATTTTAATAATTAAGTCTTCATTTCTTATATGACTACCAACATACACGAAGTCACTAGTCTTCAGTCAATTCTTAAGAAGAAAAAATAATAAATAAACATCACAATTACTGTTGGGTCTGTGGGCATTCTGCCATTGTTGTTGGTAGAATTCCCTTTTCATTAGAGTTTTGGGAGACTCTTAGAAGCAGAGACAGGTGCTGCCTGATTTTGGAGTAAAGGAATGTTTACTTCACATTGCACCAGCAGAAAAGCCAAGTTTCACAAGCCGTGACCAGGTAAATTAACTGTGGATATTCCTTGTGGCAAAGCAAATGAGTCTCCTGGGTGAAATGATTGGATGTGCTGTAACCAACATCTTGTGTAAATTCACAGAACACAGGAAGTTTTCTGAGAACTCTCCTAGCCCCTTTTCTTCTTAAAAATCAGTTAATAATCAATAACTACTTGCCAGCAGGAAACTAAATAAAATGTCAAAATGTTCTAAGTTTACAAACCTGACTCCAGCAAACAGCAAAATAAATACAACTGACCAATTTCAACCAGATTTCTTTGGCATTTTTCCGAAGATGTGAAGAAGCATGACACAAGTACTCTGTCAGGCCTCATGTGTCTGCGAATATTCTGTAAACAAAAGCACTTCAGTGCATCCCAATCAAAGTCATACCAGCTGTTGTTCTTCCTGCACTTATTCTCTGCAGTAGAAATGAAGAAAAAAAATCACACTGCCTGGACAAGAAAAAAAAAAAAAAAAAGAAAAAAACCAGGCAAAACAACACATACCAGGAAAAAGGGATATTAATGGCTGTTTCAAGAAGAAGAATTTGCTTTTCAGGAGGCATTTTGATACCCTCATAAAGGAGGGCCATGATGATGACGATGCCATAAAAAATAAAACTGTATCAAGGTAGGAATTTCATTTCCTTTTGACTCATGTAATTTTACCAGATTTGTGTTAAGTTCACAGTGCTTCAAAAAACAACAGAAAGACACATTAACTCTGCAGTAGTTCATAGAAACTTTCTGTGAGATAGAAAATGTATTCATGTTGAAAATATTGAGCCACTAAGCCCTCAGACTGCATTCCAAAAGTCTACCAGAAACATTTCAATCAAGAAGTGAGCATGTGACAGCCAGGCCATTCGGGCTAAAAAGCATTGTGTGGAATTATGTTGGGTGAATCTAGTGCCCTCTAAATGACCTCATATTATGGCCATGAAGAAACCTGTAAGATGAATAATATTTCTTCCCTTAAAAAATAAAATTAAAAAAAAAAAAAAGAAAGGAAAGGGAAAACTCTCAAGTTCCCAGTAAGAATGTTAAATTACCCCCTCTCCCAATGGAATGCTTCACTTTCATTTCCAAGTAGCAGTAAGCCTATTGACCCCCACAGTGTTATCCTTTTCACTGCTCTTGCAGTACTTTCTTTAATCTCTTGGATCAAAGATTGGTCAATAAAAATCATCTCTGCTTTTGTGGGGAGCAAACAAACTGCACTGAGTCCTATGATAATTTTAAATCTTCACTAAAATCCCTAAGAAACAAAACAAAAAACAAAAACAAACAAACAAACGGCAGCAGCAACAACAACAACTCTATTTTGAATGCTTTTCTCTTGAATCAATGCAAATAAAGCAATGTTATTGTTTTATACTGTTTCACACATATTGCAATAAGTAGTTTTAGGCCTTGAAAAACTAAACTATATTTAAACACCATTATACAATATTTCTAATCAACTGGTTTAAGTTCTAATTGTAGAAAAATCTCTGGGTCCTCCACAAAGGTTAGAAGAGTGGACAGTATTTTCACGACAAATATTTCTTGAAACAGTTTTCTATCTCAAGAAAACAAACAGCCATCAGACTATATGGCGTCCAAGGGCTTTGTGTTACACCTTAGGTATCAAATCTAATGAGAATTTGAGCCAGAAAAAAACACAAATACCCCAATAGAAATTTTTTGCTGGTAAAAAAATAAAAACCCCCACAATACCAGAGATACTGTCTCTATCTTAATTTAGCTTGTAATCTAACTAATTATTTTAATTCCTTTTCAACTTTAACCTATATCTTCCATGCACAGCATCCATATTCTGACCTTATTATTCCAGAGGATATTTCTAATATCCATCAGTTTCCCTGTTGTCTAAACTGAAAGGAAGTGATTTCTATTTAGTTAAAACTCCTTAAAGTCATTCAAAATCACTGATTACTGCATCATCTTCTACTCTGGGCTCCCTGATCAAGGTTGAGCATTTCCCTCATCCTGGGTCTCAAGAAAAACACAGACTATGGATGGTCCTTGTGATCTGGCTGTGACAAGTACAACTTTGAATGTGTCCCCTAAGACACAGTGCCTGGAGGCCTTGCCTTTTAGACAATCTCTTGCCATCACATTCTTACTGTCACCACCAAACTGTCCTCTTACTTCATTCATGAGCTGTTCAAACACACATGGCTCCCAAGAAGTCTCCTCATTTCACCCATGGTGTTTGCCTGGCCCTCAGAACAGGTTGTCTGCACAGCTGCTAAGAGATTCTTTGTCAAGCACTCTTCTCACAATCACTAGTAACTTCAGTTAAAAACAACACATGTACATGCCCAGAACATTTTAGTAATAATAAACAAGAATTTCCATCATGCTGGGCTACATCTTTTCAAAGTAGAGATCCCAAACTTGGACCATGATTTCAGCAGACTAGAACCAAGTCTTAACAGTGCCATAAATGTCCTTATTTAGTAACAATTTCCAACTTGATTTTAGAGCTCTATGCCATTTTTTAGGTCACATTGAAAACAGATCTGAGGATTCAAAGGTGAAGGGGAATGTTTTCTTATTTGTTCAGTGTGGTGCCTTGTATGCACTGCAGAGTGATGTAAAATAACACATCAGGTTAAACACCACCCATAATTACTGAACTCTAATCATTTTCTCACACGTTTATTGCAAGGTCAAGAGTTATTCTACTAGCGCTTTAATTTGAAATAACAAAACTTTGCTTCCAAATCCACATCCCTCAACTCAAGATGCCAAAGCTGAGAGAACAGCTTGTGTCCACACACCCCAACCCTGTGTTAGAGATTATGGAGTGGCACTCTGCATATCAGGTTTGGCCCTTCGAGTCCCTGGGAGAGCCAAAGATGTTCAGAAGACAGATAAAACTTAGGTGAATCCAGATTAGCCTAAAACATAAAGGGAAATCTTGCATTTGCTGCATGAACAAATTCCCCATGATTTTATTTAAATCTTGAGCATACAAGCAAAATACATTCCAAATCCTGAACAGTGGTTTGTATGTGCCCCCACTACACCTCCCACCACCCCCCATCAGGGAACATTTTGTCGCTTAGAAAACAGGTGAAAAAAGTAGTTTTTAAGAAACTTAGGAATTAACAGGTTGTTACTGAAGAAACAATCTTTTGTTCTGTGTTGTAGAAAAGGATCCTGCTGCATGCTTCCACAGTAGTATCAGTGACATTAGTGCACAGAGAGGCTAACAAAAGGCAGCCATGCTGTCTGCTGCAGCACTAAAAATGGAGCAAAATACAGTGAGGTGAGAGGGGAAAAAAGCTTAACAAGCTAACTTCAAGATTAATTTTAACAGGAGATTTAGAAATATGAAAGTGGAATTTGATACTTTTATGACAGGTTAACCTCACATTGATTCAATTACTTTGTTATAGTAACGCCAGAAAAACCTTCCTTTGTTTAGAGGTACTTCATCATGATTCAAAAAAATATAATACATATGCATAATTGATAGTTTTTCCAAAATCTCAGTGCAGACAAATATATCACATACAGCAAAAAAGGCAGACACACATCTATCAATACATTCTTACTGTTACATCACTTATGAGATTTCCCATACATGATAAAAGTAACTCACTTAAAATATCATGGTTTGGTTTTTTAAATAAAGCACTCTCATACTAAAAATACTTCATACAGAAAATAGGTTGCTGTTCTCTAAAATTGACTCTAATGTTAGCTGAATATTAATAAAATCCATAAACCATTAGTACATTATAGCTGCTTTGTTCTGAATTACATAGACCCTTTATGTTTATTCCTCAGTGCAAATGCATAAAAAAACTGAAATCCTCTCTAATTGTGCTCTCTGAAGATAGCTAGTAAAATCATTTCTAGCAGCAATAAATCAATTGTAGTATTAAAATGACCTGCCAGGTGCATCTTCTGGGTATCAGACTAATTAAGGGAATGTATTAATTGCAACTATTCATCAACACCACCAATGTTAGGTAACCCTTACAATGAATCTTTTTACCATATTATCCAGCAATGAAACTGCAGTTTGACAAAATACAGGGGGATTGAACAAAAAAAAAAAAAAAAAAAAAAAAAAAAAAAAAAAAAAAAAAAAAAAAAAAAAAAAAAAAAAAAAAAAAAAAAAAAAAAAAAAAAAAAGCTTAAAAAAAAAAAGAGAACTATGAACAGATTTGTTTATCACTTCGTTCACAATTCTTTGCTGGCAAATAAACCGAACAGAAGAAGATATATGTACCTATGTAATTTATACATACTTCTGTCTCAGGAGATATTTTTACAAGGTTTCAGATACTGATGTGCATTTTTTCCTCTTCCCCAAAATCTAATTCAGATATAAACTCATATGCATTTTCTGTAGCTATGACCCAAATTTGGATCATTAGGCCTTCACTGGAAATGACCATTTACTTCTGAAAGTAGGTTTAGTGGCATCTTCATTATTTTTTCACCAGCACTTATTTATCTCTTTATGCATTCTTATAAACGTAGATAACCTAATTCCAGTCTATAGTTTTTATTGTTTGCTGATTCCCCCAGTGTTATTTTCCTGGCTAAAAATAAAAGCTCTTCTTCAAAACTTCTGATATGTTTTATCATCACCTTCTACAAACAAAAATTCTGGATTGCACAATAACTTCAGACATTTCAGGCAAAATACTGAAAGTTGCAGGATGAAGTAAAACTCCTACAATACTAATTTCTCTGCAAGTTTTTTAGTATAGAAGGTTAGGAAAGCGATATGATTATAGACTGACAGAGTGGGGGAAAAACATACATGTCTAAGTTCAATCAGTAAAATACACAAATAGTAAATACATAGACGAAATCCAAAAGACACAAGGACAAAATTTGGCCCACAATTTCAAAGTTTGCCTTACTCCCCTTCAGTGTGCTGTAAACACTCCTATCTGAGAGACTGGTTCTTGCTGGTTCACTATCTACATGCTGTAGGTATTTTTAAGCAACCCTGGTATCTAAGCACTAAAAATAGTTATATCTAACTCTGGCTTTTCCATTGCCACCCCTCACAACCACCACCATCGTTCTCTGTCCCAGGTGAACCAGAAAGTAAGTAGCACCTATAGATCCTCAGAAAGACACGCTTGTGCCTGGGCAAAATTTACCTTCACTTCTGGCTGTTTATCCATAGATGGGCAGTAAGATACAAAAACTGGTCATACTTATGGACCGGTGCATGCACAGTTATATTAGAACACGTATCTCTTGGTTTTATTCAAAAGAAGAGGAGCTGGGGGAAACTTCACAACCCTGTGGCTCCTGCTTGTGCTTTTGACAATTACTCTAAGTCCCCTTTCTGCAGAAAACACAGAAAATTATGCACTTTTTCCCCAAGGCCACAGTATTAGATACTGGCAATCAAAGCTAGCACGCGAGACTTGGACATCAGCATTACAGTGCAGATGCACTGGTAGCAGTTTCCCAGATGACTTTAATCCAAGTGCCCAATGCCAGGCAGAGTGTGCCAGGCCCTGGGGCTCGTGGCAGGCAGCCTGTCCAGCACCCACGGCCCCGCACACCACAGTCAGGTTGCTTCCCCTTCACACATAGTTCTATAAACATGCTGCAGTCCTGACCTCCAACACTGCTTATTGTGGGTTTGAATGTTTTTTGAACACCTACTGCCAGGAATTGCCAAAATGAATAAATTGAAAAAAAAAGGTCCCACAGTAAAAAACACTCGATTTATTTTTATTCATGACTCACAAGAATATACACCTTCCTACTTTTAAAGACTGTCAAATATAGAAATTTTAAAACTATATATAAGATTCTCAATCAGCAATGAATTTTGAAGCCAGTCACCTGTCTCCAGTTTGTGTCAATATGACTGAAGAAATGCTCTCGATCGCCTTTGGTATTCAAAGAGTTAGAAATAGAAGTTCACAAGTAAGATATTGTTCCTGTCTCTCCCTTCACTACCCAGTCTGCTTTCTGATCTTCCTTTTGTCCTCAATCCTTTCCTTATCCCTTTCACCTCTCTTTCTCACTCTCACTCCGTCCCCTTGATCCATCAGACATAGCCAAGCTATCTGACACCAATGCCTTAAAGTAATTTTGGACAGAAGCAAAATGCCCTAGAATCCTTAGTAATCCTCCTCAGATCCATGTACTGAGCCCCGGTTCGGCTCTTTTATAGCCACAAACAGTCTTTCAGCTGGGTAGCCTGGAAACTGAAAGCTGTTTCAGTAACAGAGGAAAGACAACAAGTCCTGAAAGAAAATGAGCCTGCTCAGGAAGGAAGGGGAAAAAAATCCACATTCTTTTTCAGTGTTAACATTAATATAAGCTAGAATGAACAAACTAATCAATAAACAAAGGAGCTCTCTAACTGAAGTAGGTAAATGGGGAGACAGTTATGAGGGCAGGATCTGTCCTTTTGTTGCAGTTATGTACACTCAGCATCCAGATACAAGACAATGGTTTATAAACACCAGTGGTTTTGTGAATTTTTGAAACAGCTACAGTGTTCCATAGGCCCTGAGAAAAATGTCTTTCACCCCTTATCATTCCCTATTGAGTCAAAGTGTAGTTTTTGACATACCAGAGTGGGATTTTTCTTTGTCCTTTTCCAGTACCATTAAATCAAAAGCCATATGGAATTCAGAGAAGTAAATAAAAAAATAAAACAGAAAAATCAATAGACTTCTGCCAAAACCCTGTGGATCGTACTAAAGTCAGTGTTAAGTTACCTTTCATGACTAAGCAAGAATCTAGAAAAACTGAAAAGACTGCTTGTACCACACTGAGTTACAGAGCTGCTTCCCCCAGGCTTGGTGTGTACCAGCACTCACACTCCTCCAGTACAAAGGTAGATAGCAGTGACAGACTGTGCATCCTAAAACTATCTCACCTTTGAGAGGAAAAAGTATTTGGCAAAATTATACTTGTCACTGTGGCAACGTAATAGATCCTACTCTTTGCAGCCTAATATAAGGTCTTGTCATGGCACTATTTTCTAATCTTTTCATAGAATAATAGAATCACTTAGGTTGGAATATACACTGAGCTGACATGAGCCAACACTTCCCAGAAAAAAACCCAAACAAACTTTTGAATACACCCAGGAAAAGTAATATCTGGTCAAAAGCAATTAAGAATTACCTTTAAGTTATGAATATTTTTACTGAAAGAATGTGGACATTTTTGAAAGGGAAGATGAAGGAGGAAAGAGACGGAAAATGGAGAAACTCAGGAGCCAGAGGGTGTTTTTTTCTACCAAGGCCCATCAGATTTTGGCAAGTAGCAGGACATGGAGCCAGACACCATGCACTCGCTTCCTCACAGTAAGGGCTTAATTCTTCCTCAGTTCTACCTTGTGGTTCCCATGGTAAATCCCCAGGGACAATGGATATCAGAAGATTTGCATTAGACTTACTCTAGCATAATGAGGAGCAGAACCTGACATCGAGTTGTAGCAAATACAGTCAGGTGAACTTACACATCTCTCTGCCAATGATGTTAGATTAGATTTTTGCAAGTTAAGAAAACGAAAGCTCACCCACTCTCTGCAATTAAAGTTATCAGCCCTTTCTAAATCTTCTAATTGGTATTTTTCTGAAGGGGGAAAAAAAAAAAAAAAAAGGAATACTGTATTAGACTTCCTTTTAAGAAAAGAGACAAATCACCCTTGAAGGAAGTAGAACATACCTGTTAGTAAGAGCTAAAATACAGAATTGGCAAGCCCCTCTCCTTCCCCCAAAGAAGCAATTTACAACAGTGAGAGAACGTAAGTCAGGGGATCAAACACAAGAGAAGTTTAAAAGCAGTTTTTGGCTGCAGTACTGATGCAACCTAATGGGGGCAAGAACAACTTAATGCCACACAAATCCATTTTTCTGGTAGGGCCATAAGGCTTTGAGACAACCTGACAGCTGATTCCACCTCTCTGGGATGTCAGTAGGCACTGCTCTTTAGAAAAGCACAGCCTAGCCTTAAGAAGCTTTACTTACTCTTACTTCCTTATGATGAATTACAGTATGTGCCACATCAAGAAGCAAAGACTTTCAGCATTGCCATGTCCAGTGTTCCTAACATTAAGCTCTTAAAACAGATGAGAATTTCTTTATAAAAACTGTGCTTTTCAACTCCATTTTTTTTCTTAAAAAAAAAAAAAGAAAAAAAAAAAAGGAAAAAGACAGGGTAATATAAATTTAGCAGATTAAATTTAAATAAAAACACACTACCAGAAAAGCCATGAGATTAGACAAGTTCATGATTTTGGAAATTACTGATTTTTGACTGCATTAGTCTAGTAATGACAGTTGTTTGAGAACCTATCATGAGGGAGATCATTTTTAGTTCATAACTGTATGCCCCCTCATAATTAATGGGAAAAACAAATCAGGAAGAAGAGTATATGAGTTTCAGTTTTGCTTTGTTTTGCCAAAACAGGCATCGTCAAGCAGAAACTCGACCCTAACTTTTGTGGATGACTGACTTCAAAACACATTTGGTTATTCTGCTTTAACAACAGTCATTATCTTCTTTCTCCAGTACTATAGTATTGAGGTAAAATTTTAGTCCCAACCACTCCAGACATCTGCCAATATAAATGGCACACAAGTATTTACTATCCAACAGTCAGTGCTGTGTGACAGGCCAAAAATCCTGTATCCCTGTTTTAGCTCTTGACTGCAGTCTATTCTACATATGAAGACATATCTATAATCCTTAGCATGCACTAACATTCTATATATCCTGTTTTCTTAAAAAGGCATTTGGCCTTATATACTTTGTATACAACAGCTACAGGTCCTCTACAAAGTAATGTCAAATCCATATCCATGTATCCAAATAAAAAAACATAAAGGAGTTTACCAGTCTGTTCCTCTATGTTTGCTAGGAAAGAAAAAAAAAAAATTCCTCTAAAACCTATCAATTCTAAAAATAACTCCTCCTTACCATGTTTGTTCCAATAGATTGTTGTTCTCCTTACTCCACTATTCTTCTCCAATACAGTTATTCTTTCAATGGAGCAGCTGCTTTCCTTTAAGTTTTATATGCAGTTTTAACTTTTACTTATGGCAGTGCTTTATCCTTAATATAGTTGTAAAATATACCACAACTTCACTATTTTCATTTGGCAGTTGCTCTTTTTTTCTGAAAAGTGTCATCTTTGATGGCAACTCTTTAAACAAATGCACAAAGTCTTACAAAGTTGTAATTCATTGAAAATGCAGTTGCCAGATCTTATATACAAATATAAGACAACTGTCAACTTGGAAAAAAATTCTGTTCTTAATAATGAATCATTATTTAATGTTATTACATAGCTGAAAAATTCTAAACAAACATTTTATTTAAGCATATTTAAAATGGTTGGACCAGTTCAGCAAAACAGCTATCTATCTTCCACTGCACTGTAACTATGAAAAACAATTCTTCAGGACTTCAGTGGCCTTGCCCAGTGCACAAGTCAAGCTGATTTTTGCTGAATCAGGGTCTTAGTTCTAAATTATACCAATTTTTCTTTTTGCACTTCAGATTTCCTCTTCAAAAAGAAAACCAACAAACAAACAACAACAACAACAACACAACCAAAAGGAAGGGGGGGTGACAGTGGTGAGGTGATAGGGCAGTTTATCTGTTCAGAAACACCAGAATAGTAGAACCTCTCATTTGATAAAAAATAAAAAAACAAAAATACATTTAAAAAATATGAGATCTACTTTTATCAAAAATTTTCAATAGAGTTGCTCTAATTAAGAGTCATTAGTCTCAAAAATAAAACTGCAACACATAATTTCCATGGTGAAGAATAAATCAAGTATTAGATTAACAGCTTAGTTACTTCCATATGCTAGAAAATATTTACAGCATCATCCTGTACTGTTACTTTTCAGTGCTCTGATAACAGAAAATTATCTGCAAAGGGGCACACAACAAATCCATTCCTATTGCTTTTCACTTCAATCATACCAGAAAACTAAGAGTTTCTATCACGACAAATGTAACTTTGAAATATTCTAGGCCACAGGTGCTAAAAAATTATGAGAATTTTGAATAGTCTATATTTTCTTACTAAACACTAAAGAACTGTTACTGTTTGTGTTTCTCAGTTCCTATAAAAATACCTGTTCAATGTGAAAAAATTAATATTTTGCTAAAGGAAATACTTAGAGTAATAATGGTATTAGTCCATTTTAGAAACTAAACTTTACCCAGTATAATCTATTAACAAAGCAATATATTGCCACTGAAGTAAAATATTACTCTCTCAGTACTTTTCAGTTGACATGACACTGTCATTAGCAATGTAGCTTCCACATTAATGTATCAACAGAGATACAAGTATCTCTTTAGTTGTATGTACATATATATCCACACATTTCATTCAAACTACAATTAACCATAAATAGATTTGTATTCCTGCCTTTCATCCTTTTCTTCCTCATTTTCCTCAGTAGACCCAACAATCAAGAATTGCATATTTCATCTATTGCCAGTGCCTCAATAATTATGATGAAGCTATGAAGGAAATTATACACTCTGCGGATGATTAAATCAGCCTAAACATTCTACTCTCATGATTCATTGTGGCATGAATGAAGATACCATATTCTTAGCCTTATATCTGTTCTGCTAATTTTCCTTAGCTCCTTTTTTTTTTTTTTTTTTTTTTTTTTTTTTTTTTTTTTTTTTTTTTGCCTTGTACCTTTGACCCTTCTTTTGCATCCCCCCCCTCCCCCATCATCTGTCTCTCTCCACTTTTCTTCTAATTAGGCCACTTTTCCATTTTTATTTTTTTCTGTCCTTCTTGGCCCAGGTATACTTCTGTCCCTGCTCTCACCTCTTTTCCACTTTATTTCTTTCTAAGTACAATACCAATGCCACATTTTTTTCCTTTTCTGATTTGTGAAACTCTTTCTTCCCTCTGTCCCTGCCCAGGCTTCCTACCCCCTGCCTATGCTTTTCCTTTCTCCTCTATTATGAGGTATGGTCTCTCTTGTATTTCTAGCTCTAAAGTTCACTGAGCTTTTGGGAAAAGAAAACTACAGCTGTGGTGAAACAACATAGGTTTGTCCAAAACTACTGCTAGCAATTCGATTGTGTTAGAAGCTTTGTTTGTTCTAAAGTAACAGTATAATTGCCCTAATTCCTGAGAAATTAGAAATCAAATAAAAATAAAAACAATTTAAAAAAAAAAAAAAAAAAGCAGAGAGAATCTCTTGGAGAAATTCACTTAAAGAAATCCATTTGCCAGAAGCCTCACAGACAGCATATGCTATAGGTGGTTGCTTTTTAGAGAATTATAGCATCACACAGCTCAGCAGAAATTGCTAGACTTAAATTACGTAGATTAAAATATCTCTACCAACAACAAAACTGCACTAACATAATTCAGGGGAAGAGTTAGTTCTTCAGGTATTTAGTTGTATGGTTATAACCCTCATATGTAACATACACTCCCTACATCTACTCAGTGCAGCTTTTCTGACACCTAATGTTTCAAATCAAGGAGAAATTTATTATAATATTTTTTTTGCAGTACTACATAAAGTGTAGGAAGACTAAGGAAAGTGATGATCAGTTGGTAGTCATTTGTCAAGACCTTAGATAAAAGCACACTGAGGAAGAAATGTCATAACTGTATATTGAGTCTCCTACTTGGTCTGTGTTGAAGCATGCTGCATTAGGGCTCTTGTAACATTATCAGTACTTGTATTCTTTCATAAACCAAAATTACACACCTGCACAATGCACCTTACTAAACATCATCTTTCTCAAGACAACTCTTGAAACTAAATGTAGTCGTACTTCTATAAATCTTTCCTGATTTGGGTTCTACATTTTAATTTTCTTGTAGCCTTCTCATTTAATTTTTATAAAGACATTCCTATTTCTATTCCCACATTAAGCATATTATCTTCTCTCTATACATCTTTTCTGCAGAACAGCCATTGTTACAAAACCCTCTACTGCATTATATCTTGTTACAAAAAAAAAAAAAAGACAAGAAGATTCCTCTGGAAAATTTAGTAATCATAAATTATTATTAGATTAATGAATTCTTTCAAACGTTGCCTTTAGCTTTCTTTCTGTTTTGCCCAAGGGAAGAAGTCAAAAATAGGCCTTTGCAAAATAATCTGTGAAGTCAAACAGAGTTTTGTTGGATTAATAGTTTCACATTATAGCCTTAATATATTTTCCTACTTTTGTTGACTAAAAATACACTAGTGAGCAATATTTCCAAAGTTAGGTATTCATACATTCAAACAGAAGAGCTGAGTTCTTAGAACAGTTAAACACCTTAAAGAAGTCATAACGATCACAATGAATACATTGAAAAGAGGCTAGCAGTTCCTAAGGAATACAAGGTTTATTTGGGCATCTAATATTTTGGCACCCAGTATTAGAAGTTTCAAGGTGTAGAAATTATGAAAAACTTCACAGAGAAGATGTACTTGTGCATCAGTATATTAATGACGCCACAGAAACCATTGCAGTCAATTTATGGTTGGCTATATCTTCACATTCAGTAGAAATGTACCTGAAAGCAATTCAAAACTGCAAAATGTGAGAAAGAACAAAGACTATTCTTTGCTAAAAAATGGCCTAAGTCAGCATTGCATGAATCAACAAACAATATTTCACACACCAGTTCTAGAAGGTCTTTATTAAAGACCAAGGATCAAATACATGGAATGTTTGACTGTGTTTGAATCCTATACAGCAGATGAAGTCTTGCAATTACCTGTAAATTAGAAGTAGAATTTGAAATCTTATATCACAGTAATCTACAGCCTTCTTTAGAAAACCTCTTTAGGAAGCACAAGCTCTACAATAAAATTATATTCCACTCACTGCCCTTATGTATTTTAGAGCCACTTTAAGATAAATACTGCTGTGATAAGAGAAATAAAAGCATTAACAGTAGCGTCTCAGCAAAACTATTTTATTCTGAGAAGTTCTGCAGAAATTCCACTATGCCAGTTATATTTAATTGTAACATAAAAATTAAACACCATTTACTTGATGTAAAATTGGGATAGTATGTAAATTAAGTAAGTTTCAACTCATGTCTTCTTACTCACATCTGTTGGCAGTTTAAATAGTTTTAGTGTCATTAATTGTTATAAAAGTGCAAGATTTGCTGTATGCTTGCCACTTAGGACCAAAGGCACAAAAGTCTAATTGAACTAAGTAATTAGTAATTTGTCATTTCCTATTGTCAGCAATTACTTTCCATTAGAAATCCTCACTGAAAATTCTAATTTGAAGTGAGGTTTGCATTTTATTGCTGTCCATCCAAATTAGTTTAAAATTGACAGCTACATTTTCATTTAAAAAATTAAAGATATTAAATATGCTTGAAGACACCAAGGCATATTCTACCCCACATGTAGTTGTGATAACATATCTGGACTCATAAGAAGGAGAAGGGAAAACCAAAATACTTCTTTCTTTTCTTCAATTACGAACTGTGTACCAGCATTACATAGCAGGTCACATCAAACTCTTGCTCATGCGGATACGGCCCTTAATTGGCAATTTAAATGGGTAACACAAACAGAGTATGACACACAAAGTTCTATAAGGATTCACTGGATTTCTTACCCGCTTTTACAAAAGAAACCAGAAACTTACTGAAAATGCACATATAAAAGAAATGGAACTGAGTATTTTGGTGCTTTGTCCCAGAGGTTTCTCCTTGCGGTTTTACTGGAAAAGCAATTTTTCCTTTGCCATTTTTCAGACTTGTTAAAGCAATCAGCAGTGTTCAGTTGCAAATACTCATGGTGCAGCATGAAGCAGGAGTGCTGCAAGTTCCTCACAAATGCACAGGACTGATTAGCCATGAGAAGGAAGAGATTTACAATTAAGATGTATTAAATGGATATGTACCATCGCTTCAGGGCTCATAACACGAAACCTCTAAGCAGCAACTTAGAGCCCAGTGAAATACTTCTGCTGCCCAATACAACCCAGTCCTGAAACTAGGGGACAACTAGATGTGCCAAAAGGCAAACTGGTTCAACTTTCTTGGCAGAAAGTCAAAAGCAATAATAGTATAAATTCATCACTGTCCTGGAGATCTTCTGTAAGCAAGTTACAGACCTGAACACAAGGAGCATGGGGGTTTATTTTTTTTAATGTAAAAAATGTTCAAACCCTGAAATAAGATCATGCTTAGTTCCAGCTGACAAGCATTTCAACGTAAAGCTAACAGTGTAGCAGAGGTTCATACTAAACATGATCAGAAGACACCAGCTGGATATCAGTTGCTTTCCACTCGTAAGAAAGCCTCTCATAAAGCCACATACAGAACATAAAATTATATGATAATTTTCCACCATAAAACGGAGGAAGAAATTTAATGCTTAAGAAGTTGGCCAAGTGCGTAGGGATATTTTAATGTGGGAATTTACAGATTTTGAAAACTATTAGGACCAGGAGACAACAGAATTGCACAATCATGTGTCTAATAATAGAACAGTTATTAGAGTTAGTATCAAGCAAATTTGCACTTCAACTGCAGTACTATTGTACATCGTCATCTTTCTTTTCTTAATTTATATGATATGATAATTAAGATTTAAATCCTCCCATGATGATGAATTTCCCTTAAATAGTTGTTCTACATTCATATTTCCTGAAAGCAAACATCTTTCACTGGAACTCTCTCTGATAACTAGTTAATACACATCACAAATAACTAGCACTCTAGATTAAGTGCACGTTATTACTGTTAATTTGGAACATAATTCCCTATGAAGAAACATACCCACATGCTTACAAAATACTCATCACAATTAATGCTATGACAGAGAAAAGTGAATATTCTCAGTAATTCATCACTAATAAATAACAGGCATTGTTCACAATACTTTCATAACTCAAATAGACTGTACCAGGGAATTCCTCAAACAGTATGATAGGCCTCTTTTCCTACACTGATTTAATCATTCACTAGGAAGAGATTTTTTTATCTCTTCAGGGGAAAAAAAAAAAAAAAAAAAACAGAAAAAAAAAGTTAAAAAACCCTCGAAAACAACAAAAAGAAAAGGGGAAAATGTCATCTGCACCCTCAACACAAGTCCACTGGACTGGCAGAAATCTTAGTCCAACACCCCACCCACTTTTTACTGGAATCAGTTTTATTTCATACTGGATTGGTAGAAGCTGATTATAATTAGATATTTGATATGTATTAAAGAAAAAACTGATCTCCAAATCTGTTTCCTAATTACATGATTCCTAATTCCATGGGGCATTCAAAGCTAGAGTTTGGAGGTATTTTCAGAATAATAAAGGTAGTGGTTGTATTGCAAACCATTATTCTGCCTTTTCTGCGGCTCTGTTTAATTGCCAATAAGGCACTGGACAAAACAGAGAATTAAATTAAAAGTTCAATAAACACTGATCAATATTCTTGTAAATACCAAGTCTATAAAATGATCTCTTTAAATGTAGTTATACTACAGGTACCATGTAGATAATCTGCATTTGAATTTTAAGTGTTGCCTGGAAAATCTAGTTAAATTTCTTCCCAGTAAAAACATTTTGAATCTAGGAATGCTGTAAAAATAATTGAAAAAAAAATATAAACCTGCCTTTATTCTTAAACTGTTGCTGTCTTCTGATTTCACATTAGCTCACAATCAGCTGAATAAAGAAGTCATCTTCTGTCTAACATGTAAATAAATCATCAGCTTCAGTTACTTTACCACTAGCT
Organism: Empidonax traillii; assembly: GCF_003031625.1. NCBI lineage: Eukaryota > Metazoa > Chordata > Aves > Passeriformes > Tyrannidae > Empidonax > Empidonax traillii. The sequence continues at coordinate 855,192 of NW_020955226.1, forward strand.
GTTTGTCATTCAGAAAAATAATGGTTAATCAATGACTAATCAATGAAGATGTGTAACGTATTAGTTTGCAGTCCTTCATCATCCTATTTTCCTCAATTGCCTGGGGGTTTGTGTTCAGTACTTACAGAATCGATTACAATTGTGAGTGATCATTCAGCTCATGTTGAGAGCTGTCAGCTGTGCTTTCTGCTAGGAGTTTTTACCATCCTGTTTAATACAAGATGCTAACATTTAGCTGCATCTGCCAAGCCAAATACCATAGTAGAAAATTTTATAAGAAGTGCTTAAGTAACTAATTGCAACACTACATGTCACTTGATGAAACTAAACTTTTCCTGACTTCACAATAATCATAAGCATTACTGACTTGCTGTGGAAAATTAAAGGAAAATAGCTGTCTGCTTGAGTCTGATCATGCCTGCAGGGAAGGCCTAAGAAAGGCAACTGACAATGATGCCTTTGTGCATAACTACAGGGGGAAAACAGATAATTCTTCAATTTTCATATAAACTGACATTCTTCACCATATGACATTCATGTGTGCACTCAATTTCCTACCAGAGGCACTAGAAAAGTTGGACCCACAGACTTTTGATATGTAACAACATAAATTAATAACAAAGGTTTCTCTAACGAAAGTCATGTTTTACTGCTTGACAAGACTATTTGTTTTGAAGCAGATTTAAGCTTGTCACCAACATAAGGAGAAAAGATTGGCTGTTGTTCCCACACACACACACAATATACTGCCAATGTACAGGTTTTTTCACGTTAATTATTGTTTTCATACTTCTGTTAGAAAATGCACGTCAGTGGTAGTCATAGGGTGGGATGGTGGAAACTAATAATTGTTAATACATTTCATTAAATATTTAGAACCGAAAAGTATCAATTAAAACGGCAATGCGTGAGCATTTCCAGCAGTTTTAGCTCCAACAGCTCCCTCTTGTGATCGAAATGTTAAAGCTCCCCTGGCTAAACTGAACAACATTCGGATGGCAGTCTAAGCTTACCGGCACTCTTTACATAGACAATATTAAAAAAGGAGCGAAAGATAAGTTGCCTTAGCAGCAAATCGTGATAAGATATCTCTTTAATGTAAAATATTGCAACGTAATTCAATAATCAAGTTTATTATACAAATTTAATCTAGGAAAGTAAAGAGTATTCTCTCCATTCATTTAGGGAATACACCTCACCTAAGAGTTCTTTTAATATTATAGGATTTTCATCAGTTACCTTATTTTTAGCTAATTCAATAGGCAGGGAAGATAGCATTAAATTTCAGGAAAAAAGTACTTTCTTACCACACAGGCTAAAAGCTGCACTAATACCCGTAATACTGAAAATAATCAGTGTCTGGTTTTAACATAGTGCATACAAACAATCCAAATACATCCTCTAATTCAAAACAGTCAGTGACCCATTAAAAATAGCTGCAAAGCAACATTATTACCTTGCTACAGAAAAGAACATTTGCAGTTTTAAATGTTATTTTGCTTCTATGTTTTGTTGCCTCATCTGCACTGGAAATAAAATTACCTTTCGCAAAAGAACACATATACCAGAACTTTTTTTGGTTTATATACAGACAGATTGATATAAACTACCAATTTCTAGCACGATGAAAGATATCACTGGTGTATTGCATATTACTCCACACAGAAAAAATAAACTGAACTAGCTATTAGTTACAAGACTAGAACCATTTAAAAAAAAAAAAATAAGGCCTACAATGTATGTGTAGCAACGATCTCCCTACTAACTAACAAGTAAATACGGTAAAGAAATAAATTAAATAGTTGTGAAAACGTGACAATCATTACATTTAGTTGACATTTCAAAGAAATTGCATTTTAATTTAAGATCACTTGGCTAAGCTGCCTCCCAAGGATCTGAATAAAATAAAATACTGGTAGCTTGGTAGTTTCCCCCCAAAGCTTCCTATAAGTACACAGAAATATCTAGATATGGTCAATTCATCTTAGCAACATCTTTAACACCCACCTCAGCCCTCACTCCTTCAAAATGACAACACAAATAATTGCTCTGAAATCCAAAAATACAGGAAACAACACTTTAAACCATGGATGGCATTGTTAGTGCACACCCCTATTGTTTCACATTTCTCAAGATCCTGCCGAAGACTTAAATGCAAATAGGCAAAACGGATCCACTGCCTCTTAGCTATTCAATGTCTACAGAATTGACGCATTTGGTTCAACCATTCAAGAACAAAAATACTCATCTGCTTATATCAAGTTGATACTCTGAATTACCTTGCTTTGTCAGCTGACACTTTTTCCTTCGGTCTGGAAGCCCCCAGCTCATGCCAATAACAGCTGGAGTATGGTGGCTATATGGGAATAAGTCTTCTCATTTGTGACTTCGCAAGCCAAACTATGTTCTGATATTTCATTAAAATGCATTTCTACCCAACTTTTCTTAAGTGACATCGCTAATCTTTGTATTTAAAATGAAACCTTTACACCCAAACATCTAAGCAATCATATTACATAAGAGGACAAACACTAATTTTATCCAAAAAATTGATAAGCCTTGTGAACTATGATATGATTCCTGATGCACAGAACATTTTTCTTTTTTTTTTTTCTTAAGATATAATCACCAAAACAATGACAAATGAAAGACTCAGAAAAGGTTATGACTTGACAAAGTAACATTTTTAAAACTTGGACACCAATCAAATTGATATAAGTATCAGTGATGCAACACTTTTTGACACTAAAGTCTTTACCACTGTCTAAAATATATAGAATAGCCTATTGTGATTGCTTAATGTCAACTTTTGTTCATAAACTCTTTCATAAAAGTGAAACAGGGAAAAATGATTTAAAGCAGTTCAATTTGTCTATTTACCTTAATCTTTAACTATTCCCATATGTCTTAGATACATGATGTATGACTTGCCATAAACCAATTTTTCAAAGATATACAAGACAGAAAAAAGTCAGGCTTTTAACATTTTATGCACTGAACTTTCATAGACAGCTGGCAAAACAAAACACTTCCTAGGCTTCAGAAAAAGCTTCAGAGAGGTTTTATGAAACATTTGCATCTCTTAAATAAGATTCAGCTAAATGTTTCATCACGCAAACAACCTCAAGGGAGGAAGATCTTCTTAAAAATTTGAATTAAACCAAAAAGCTGATGGCTGATAGAACAATTAGACTTCCATTTGGGAAGCGAGTGCCAGAGCTGTGCGCTCAATTCCACAAGCCAGCCTGTGACACTGTACGTTAAAAATCACAAGCGGTGTAATCTCACTTTTATGGTCATATGCGTAACTCAAGGTACTAAGTGCAATGACTTTTCCTGAGTATTCAGTAGCAATGCTCACTTTAATATGCATCAGTCTGAAGCACAGGGCAAGGCAACATACATTTGCTTTAGTTTAGCAAGACTCTCACTGGCAATTTAGAAAACAAGAAACACATTGCACAATAAGTGTCTGACTTACCTAGAATGGTCAGTAGACTGGAGCAAGGTGATACGTCAATTACCAGGAAGTTTTTGTTCCATCCAAGAAGTTGCAGCATAGGATCCATCTGGGCATATGAGGTATGCAGGGTCCCAGGTAGGATTACTAAGAAAATTATTACTCTCACTTGAGGGGGAGAAAAAAAAAAAGGCATAGAATGAAAATTTGTATAGATGGGAACAAGTTTAGTTTTCTTTTATATAATAAAAATAATTTATAATTCTGTATAAGAAACAATCTTTCATTTATATTTTTAAAATTCCATTCCCATTTTTTGTTTCAATTTGAAATATTTAAATAAACTTTAAATTGAAAGACAGAATTATGATTTTCATTACCCAAGACAGTTTCTCATATCATCAGGAGCTAAAGCTTTTCAATTAATCTAGCAACATACATATATTCTGTAATTTAGTGTCATTATGCATTTTGAAAACATTTGGTATCAGTTAGAGATAACTGAAAATGGACGGGGGGGAGTGTGCATAATTTTTCCAAGACTGTAGTTTCAGAAACTTCACTGTCATAAAAAGTGTTTGTGCTAGAACAAAACAAGGTCATATACAGAAGGGGGGGAAACATACACAAACACTTCAAACTTACAGCTTTAGAGAGAGAAAAATAGTTTTAATCCAGTATATATATTTAAACATACATTTGGAATCCTAGAATTAAAATGGTTGTTTTTTAAACTTCAAGTAAGATTGAGAAACTGACTGCAGATCATGTATACAATGTAGGGTCAATGCTGTATTGAATTTCTAGACCATTTTCAGACTACCTTCTGGCAATGGAAGCATTTTGACCACTGACACTCCCTATGGGTATATCTGACTATCCTGGTACAATGCACCATTCCCCATTATTGAATCTACAACAAACTGCTGTAGGTTATTCATTGATTGAGTGTTTAAGTGTATTCTTTGGGAGCAAATGGAGAACGAAATCTGTAAACAATCACACACACAAAATCAGCAGAATTCTTCACTTAGATGTGGTTTTCAGTTTCAGCACTTAATTATCTGTATTATTTGATAAAAACTCTGTCACTTTAAATAAAGATGCACAGGAATTTTGCCTTTAAAAGTTATACCAAGTTACAATATGGAGCTGCACATTTTCTCTCAAAGAAAAATTAAGCCATCATTGGCCAATATAACTACATAGGGACATAAGGTTTAAGCACATCTGCCATACTTTACGCTAACATCTTTATCCAGATCAATTACAATATGCACTATCACTGTTAAATAACCAATATAGATGCAGACCACAGCTCTATAATATTCCTAATGGAGGTTAGAACAGATATTAAGAGCTACATTTTCATAAGCTCAAGCAATAATTGTGTGTTCTTGTACGTCTGTGCATTTCTTCAATCAAGCTGTATTTTGATATCACAGGAAAACGTTCCCTTTTCTGTTTTAACCTCTGCAAAACACTCTCATATATATATAGCTCTGAGTTAATTTGTACTGTTTGTCTGCCACTATGTATTTATAGCTATTGCCCAAATGAGCTGTTCATACAGTACCAGGGAGCTAAAAACACAAGATATTTGAAGCTTACTTCTTAATAATGTTCACCTTTGATTCAACAAAAAAAAAAAAATACAAGAAAAGAGGTCATCCTTAGAATATATATAAGTTTTATGATTTCAGCTTGAGAAACATTTGTATATGTCACTGCAGTACAAAAGCATCATAAAAAATACACATTTCTTACCGTTAAACCTTTAGGATTAATTTTACTGTAAACCTGCAAGGAAGTTTTATTACTCCCTCCCATTCTCACTGAAAAACTGCAACTACAATAATACTTTTTATTTCAAAATGACACCCAAACACCAGGAACACAGGAGTCTTTGTCATGTAAGGTCCTTTGCGTATGCATAGCAAATATTTGACCATCCTCCAAAGAGATCAGAGCTGAGTAGTTTCAACAGACATGCTGAAAAATAGCTTTTTTTGTTCCATGAACAGAACTTCAAACTACGCTATTATTCTGTTACACTGAAGTATGTAAGAGGGATGAGAACCTGCACCTCTGCGCACAAAGATATTTTAATCTAAGTTGAGCATAACTATGTTTTGCAAAAAGTCTGATCTGTCTGGAAATCACATAGGTATGCAGATTCACAAACAAGAATATCTTTGAGTGAGGCACAGCAGAACTCCACAGGTATCATAATTGAAGCATTTTAGCTGCTCACATACTGCAAGTCACAGAATCACAGAATAGACTGACTTGGAAGGGATCCACAAGGACCATGGAGTCCCAACTCTTAAGTGAACGGCCCGTACAGGGATCAAACCTGTGACCTTTGGGCTACTGGCACCATGGTGTAACCAACTGAGCTCATCTCAGTGCACCCATGCTCTCCTTTTCCTACTGAACCCAGAAATGTGTGTCTATATTCAGACTGTAGGGTGGAGCGAGGTCTTCAGCAGAGAGACCAGAGAGCAGAGATTGAAGAGAACCTTAACTTCACTGTAAATCCAGAAGGATTCCATTTAGGCTATCGGGAAGTAACACTGCAAGTTGTACCATGGAGAGCATCTGCTCTGCAACTCAGAGACTCCCAACAGGAGTTTTTGAGTGGACACTCAAGTGTGTTATTAAATTGTAGCAAGGTATCAATTTCCTCTACTGTCTGACAAGGTTCAAATTCATACCTCCTATCTCCCCAGGGGACAGCCTAGCCATCTGCCAGCAATCCTAGCCTATCCTTTCCCTTCCATTTCATTGGAATCGTGTACACATATTTGATGGGTTGGTGTGCGACAGGACAGACTCATGTTCAAAAATACAACAGTCGCAGCCTTTAGATGCTTCCTTAGTTCCATAGATGTCCAAAGTTCACACAGGAATAGGATTCAATTGCAACCTATTACATATATTTTTGTAGGAATCCTAGAACATTGTGTCTGATCTCCAGCTGTCACTTCAGAAACATGCAGATTTACCATAGTACGTATTTTGGCCAAATGCAGGTATGTTGAATACTCCAAGACTGTCTGAAACAGAACAAAGTATCTACCCTTTGACACAGCCTACACTTAAGCCAGCAACAGCCCATAAAGTTCCTAGGGCATCTCAGATACTAAAAGCAGTCTAACCACATTAGCTTTCTTGAGATGATTAGTACAGCCAGAGTAGCCACAGCTATTGTGGTTTCATTTTTTTAGTCTGCAGTTCAAGTATCTCTTTACAACACTCACTGGACTATGGAGACTTACACACTTGCTCTGCTTCTAAATATGCCCAGAAGTATCTTATTACTGAGCACTGAGCAATCATGGATTCATACAGCCCACTGGAAAGCTGTTTTTACGAATGAGATTTCATGTACTTTGTATAAAGCAATTAATGGGTAAGACATGCATTTCTTGGAACAAGAAGCAGAGCACAGATTCCCCATTCCTAGTAGAATACCCCAGTCAGGAGTCCTGCTTGTTCCCTTCAGGCTAACATCTTTTTTTTTTTTTTTTCCTGCAAAGAAGGGGAAGAACAACCCAGATACAGCATGACAGTGAGGCCTCTCAATAAAAAACAAAGGAGAGACAGGTTTGAATCTGATATAGGTTCAAGTGTCTGCCAGTCAGACTGATGCTCCTTCTGTTGAACACCTCATATCAGTGGACAGAAATTCCTTTCAAAGGAATATCGTGTTTTGGGTTTTTTGTAAAGAAAGAGCTCCCATGATCAAACAAGAGAAAACTCAAGGTTAAAAATATCACACAGAGGTAAATGTTCAAGGTCTGAAAAATTAATGCAGTGCTTCAATACTGCTTGTAATCATGATTTCATGTTGACTCATTTAGATTGTCCCCTTATAGGTGTCTTTCCATAAACGAAAACAGTAAATATTACTGTTTACAGCATCAGTAAATCTTTATCAGTCAGAGATGACAAAGTGGAGGTTTCATGTCACAAATGAGACTCCTAAATATCAGGTATTTTTTTATCCAATGTCATAACAGTTATAGTGTGCCCTTTAAGGGCATGTATACCTACAGGTCCAAACACCCAGCTGTGTGGGCTATATAGAGGACTTGGAAGCTCTTTAAACCTCACCTTAAATCCCTTGTGGTTGACTAACTTGATGTAAATGTTATATCACAAGGTTTCCTTTGGAAACCTTTGGAAATGAGGGCTCATGTCATCATGCAAATTCTAATACCACTTCCAAGTAAGGCACTCACAAAAACAGTTATAACAACAACAAAAGTAAAAGTTCTTGGGTTTCTATGGTGGTTTTTTATAAGTATATGTCATCGAAGTTCTATAGCACTGGTAACTATGATTTCTTTGTAAGCCCATCTTGTAATCTAATAACAGAAGTATATTTTAAAAAACATCACTCTAGAGCTTTGTATTCTTGTATTTTAGTTGGTTGGTGAAAAAAATTAATTTCTTCTTCTGCATACTAAACACATACAACAAAGCAAACAACATTCATAAAGAATTTTTCTTTTGGGACAGTTTTCTGCACATCCCTGTCTCCAAATAACATGAACATGACAACCTAGGGTATTCAGCACCTTTCTTCACAAAAATCTTTTATGTTTTCTTTCCCATCCTGAGGAAGACATCAAGACAGCATATAATCACCTCGTCACTGTTCCAGTCTAAGTGTGGTCAAAACTTGTGCTGTAAACTTTCAGGAGTGGGGCTTAGTCATTTAACATTTCATTCCCCAAGTCAAGTTTGTTGATTTATTTAAAGAAATTGGCTCTGCTGCAACATTAATTTCAAAGTTGCTTTGTTTTAAAAGTAGGGATTGTCTTATATGAGAAGATCAGAAGAGCCACAGGAAAGATGCCTGAGCCTATTCAGGTAACTGGCAGGGATGCAGCACTTGCCATTATGGCTGTGCTAGAAAGAGCTCACAGACAGGAAGTGAAAAGCCTTGAGACTGCACACACTACACCAGCTCTGCTCCCTGATGCATATGTATTACAACACAGCTTTGAAATATATGGTTCCTTTTCCAGTCATAATATGTACTTTCTATAGGCAAACACACATAGCATCCTATGTTAAATATTCCAGCAGAGAAAGTCTTCTAGAATGTCCACTACGTACATGTACAATAAGAAATGTCATTTTAGAAAATTGATAACCAAGTGCAAGCAACTGTTTTATGCTTTTATTCTACCGAATGCCTCGTTACCTGCTCCCACCTGTTTTGTTGTGCCTAAGGGAGCCTTCAGTGACAGCTGAAAAGAAATTTGTAGCCTGGTTGCTACTTAAGTCCATAAGCTGGCTGTGGTAGAGAAAGACTTACATCTTCAGGGAATACCACCACCAAAAATATGTTGCTAGGATCATCCCAGGTTTTATCAATCATGTGTTAGTAGGCACTACAGGGTAAAGGAAAAGTTTACTTTTCAGAAATAGTCATAGTCAAGAGAAAGACCAGTTATTTCACTTTTCTGTTTTGGGCTGAGAAGAATGCGTGAAACACATGAAACTCCTCAAAGACTATTTTGGTCCAGTGTAACTCCATAGATCTTGGAAGTTATTAATCATCACTTTCTTATCAAGGAAAGCTTCTTCAGTTCCAATTATCATGGCCAGGAATTTTGTCAATCCAGTAAAATTCTGTAGTAAGGAAGACTGAAGGAACAAATACTTTATTATTGCTCTGTTACTGCTTCTACTGAGCAATTTAAGGGGGAACAGCAGAGGCTAGCAGGACTCGCCGAAATCCTGGTGAATTACAGACTCCTTCAGGTGGCTAGGGATCTAGATGATTTTTAAGGTCTCTTCCAAATCAAGTCATTCTATGATTTAGGGTGGAGAAAACCCTCAGACCATAGAGTTCAACTGTTAACCTAGCACTGCCAAGTCCACCACTAATAATGATGAAATATATAGTCTAATTCTCTCTGGACAACTGCTAAGGTCTTTTATGTGTGAGATAACACCTGAGAATTAAGAAAGACTAAGAATAACCTCAGAGATCTATAACAGGAAACCCAAGGAGAAAAACCCCTCAGAAACAGCCTTTTGAAGCAACTGAGCTCTGATCCACCCCAAGCCCAATAAGAACAATTTCCTCATCCATAAACTATTTGAAGAGAAAAACTGACAGTTAAAAGGAAAGATTTCTATATTTTTGAAACTTTACTACTTGCAATTAGTAGATATTTCTGGGTTCGAGATAGTTCCTTATTAATCTAAGAATCTTTTCCACGTTAAAGGTTTGTTGATCTTACATTGTGACAGATTCAAAAGGCCCACAAAAGAATAAATGTAAGCATGTATCTCTAAGAGGCACTAATGGAGAAAAATAATTTTAGAAGCTAGACTATGACACCTGAATGCAATTAAGTGACTTGCAAAGACGCTATATTTCTTTTGTATGGAGTATAAATGAGGGATTTTCTTTTTTTATACCACAGCTCAGAAAGTAACTGTTGATCTAGAACAGCTGGAAAAAATTAGTTATTGACACATCAGTTTAGAAAAGCCTTAATACAGAAGGACAAGGAAAGGGTTGCATGTTTAACATTAGCATAACAGAGTGACGCTTATTGCAAATTTAATTACCTAATATGCATATTTGAAAGCTGTCTGAAAATAATCACTGACAACTTACGGTAGTTACTGAAAAATTAACAGCTCCAACTGCTGAGGATTACAGAGGCTGGCAGAGGCAGTGCTTGCTGCTATCAGAATGAAGGGAGAAGCTGGTAGGAACATGGACATATTTTGGCAAACTAAGGCAGTATTTCTGCTGAGGTATCTGGGGCAAATGGTGGGTAAATAGTTCTGACGGGGGATAACAGCTACAAAAAGTAGACCATGGTAGACCACGAAAAACTTTCTCTTCCTTCTTCTAATAATTCTGTTACTCCAAAGTTAGTAAGAAAAAGCCACGTATGTCTAATGTGGTGGGGAAATCAGGAAAGAAACATAAAGCCACCTGTTAGCTGCTCACAAAATTGACCCTTCACTAACCTATGACAAACTAGTAAAAATAAATAGACTTTGCCTTTAGCCAGCTAAATGCATGAGGTGAGCAGGGATGCCTGTGACTGATAAAAGATACAGCACTTGGAAGCCTTGGAGCAAAGAGACTAATCCATGAAATACAAAACAGAAGAAGAAGAAGAAAAAAAAAAGGCCTCCCAGACAAGACTGCAAGCTCCTCCCAAGGATAGGAGCTGTATAAATTTTATCAGAAACGGCTCTGATAATGGCACATCTATATTAGACCTGCCACATAAGCACCATCAGCTGTCACATTAGCTTATCAAGAATAAAAAGCAACGTAAGACTCCGCAAGAGCCATTTTATTCTCCCCCAAAAATACTCAATTACTTCTGCACTGATGTCAGCTAAAAATTACTGCAAAATAAACAAACAAAGTTATATACATGCTACTAAGCAACAAAAGTCAAATTCAATTATGCTTGGTTTCTTGGTTCAAATATTGCATCCAGACACCAGATAAAACAATTCAGAAATTAGGAAGTTTAGACTGTGATTATATTTACCCCATAAAAATAGCTGCAAATATTTCACTAGAACTATTTACATGGAAATGCAATTGTGGTCCAAAAAAACCATTTTTACCTATTGATTTCGTTACCTAGATAATCTCCAAATACCAAGGCATAAGATGACACCCAGAGTCATACAATAGCACTGTCTTGCCCTCCTTTCCATTGGCTAGGATATGAAGTTATCCAAATTAGGACTACAGAAATAAAGGAGGGTTCTACAACAAAATCTTTCCCTGCCTTATTTATTTTCAACTCTAGCATAAATCCGGTCACCTTCTCTGTAACACAAAGACTGGATGTGGAGAAGATCCCATTTCAGAGTTATTCCCTTAATTCAGGAAACTAAATTCAGGTTCTTTCTATGCCACCACTCTCCAGCAAAAGGGAGTCCATAAGGCATAAATGATAAATTTGCAAATCAGAATAAAATAGTGTTTGATTCTTAGGGATCTGAGCAAAGAAAATTGCTTTTGAACGATCTACTGCACAGCAGGACTTTGGTTGTGGTTACTTGCAACCTGCTTCCTGACAGCTAGTCATCCATTCCGTGCTCAGTGAGTCTCAAAGCAGAAGGAAACACTGTCCTGAGTACCTGCTGTTAAAATTAAACTGCTCTTCAACAAAATGATAGGACATCAAGCATCCAGCCCAATTAAAATATATAAGTGAGTCACTTTAAATGCTGTTTAGAGCACACTGAATTTCTGATCAACAGAAGATTGTTTTCCTTCATGCAGAAGCAACTGCAAAGGGAGAATTTGTTTGAGATTGAACCCCCCCAGTGCAAGTTTTAATGTGTTGTTAAACTTGGCCATTTAAACCAGAACCAGTGAAATAAAACTCTGATGACTCCTAAAGATTTTAAGATTAATGCAGGAGGAAATTACCTTGCCTAGTCATGCCTACTTTTATTAGTACCCTGCAGTTGTGTTTCATTTTGGATTTGGCAAAAGTATGATTTGAAAGTCAAGAAGGCAACTCCTTGCATTTTGTATTTAATTACAGAACAATGCTAAAGCTGCATTTCCAAAGTTTGTGGTGCTGTGATTTGCAAGTTCTACTTAACAAAACTGCAATCTGGCATTATGTCTTATCATGATCATACTGAGAAATGGCACGTGTATTCTTTATTGCATATGTCCAGTAATCATTATATCAGCATTGTAGAATTTGACTATTTACTTTATTAGTTTTTAGATTGCATTTATTTTTAATACAGCCAAACAGATGCAGTGTTCAAACACTTCAGTAAGCTCCACTGATTACACACATGGGTACAAACTTTGGTATTATTCCTGGTGTAATACATTCAATTTTTATTGTAGCATGTAGTTTTAAAGAGAGAGCTAGTTCCAGCTTATAGTGAAGTTGGTTTTATTTATAAAGCTACAGTGTATAGGGAATTCATTAGCAAAACGGCAAAACAAACTAGACCAACTGGGTTAGAGAAATTCTAAAACATTTATCAGGTTCTTCAGATGAACTGTACTCCCCTTGGCACATCCCAGCACACCATGCAGACTTCTCCCCCACTCTTTGCTTATGAGTGCTACACAGCTACACTCTAGCACAAATGTTCCAGTGCCCTATCATTAGCTACATAGCTCAAAAGATATTCAGTATACAAATTTAATTTTAAATTATATATAATCTGCTGTTTACATAGGCCTGCCTTTAAATGCAAAGCTGTACTGAATGAAGCAATTTTTTCACCTCCTTTATACTTTTATCCTTTCTCTACCCACAAAAGTAAGCCTCCAGAAAGTGTCTCATCAAAATACAGATATACTAAATAGT
>NW_020955226.1:868030-1014356 GCF_003031625.1 Empidonax traillii
AAAGTACTTTGAACTCTTCATAGAGAAACACGAGACAATTAGCAAAAATCCTCCAAGGTATGAAATGCTTTCATGACGAAAGAAGTTAATACATATTGAGATTCAAACTTCAACTACGAATTACAGAGTTACTTTAGGGTTTTTTGTAGTTTTTAGTTATTTGTGTGTGTGCACACATTTAGCAGAAGGTGGGTAGCTCTACACAGAGGTAAGTAAATGGTGACTACCTGAGTCTGTGCTTAAACCTCTCCAGGTTTAAAGGTTTAGTAGTGCTCAGCATCACCAAGCAGTAATTTTAGGAAGAATATAATGTATAGATTTTCCATTTGTAAATAGCAAAGATATTTTTAGGAAGAGAGAATATAATTACTGAAGCTGGAATTCTGCCAGGGCATTAGCCTTAACTTTCTTCCTCTTGCAAAGAGGTCTGTGAAGACTTTAATGACCACAGGTGGTCAGGACCTTGAATTTGCATCTTGTCTGAAAGACCTGAAGTGTGTTATGCAAGTATGCATGAAAAAAAGTCTTGAGCTGTCAAAGGGATAACTCTTCTCGTTAAATTTAAATGTCAAGACAGACTTAGAAAAAAATTTAATACAATCTGATCCCTGGACTCAAACTCAGTGAGCACTTTCATAAAGTCACTAAAAAAAAAATAAACAAAAACCATTTCAGATGTTTTAATTGTATGTTACAGAACTTTTACATGCCTTCACTGCAGATTAGACCTTCATCTGAATAAAGGAAGCAATTCATTTAATGCAGTATTTTGGGGTGGGGGAAGAAACACATCGAGCTAAAGAGAGACAGAACACGGCGCAACACTTGAGTACACACTAGGAGGGCCAAAGAAGAAGGCAGTTGATCACAACAATAAAAATTTATTTTTATATTCAGAGCCCTTCACTTGGAGACAGGGAAGAGAAAAGCTATGAAATTTTTCAGTTGTTTTATTCAATAAATCACGTTCATTGAGCACAACACATCACCGCAATGCCCAGTCAAGCTCTAAATGATAAACTAATTCAGCCTGCTGACCAAGGGACACTCGCCCCAGGGTAAGGAAAGGGGACTCTTGTTCTAACCAAGAGAAAGGACTCAATGTACACTGGAGTCTTCACTTCAAGAAGCAGCTGTCAAGCAATTCCTGACCCCAAACTCTAGCAGTGGCAGGGACAAGAAAGTTTTCTACCTGCCAGTCCCCTTGGGGATCAACCCTTCCTCTCCCTGTAATAAGACAACACTGTGCATCTTCCAAGCAGTACAGAAAGCTGCCAGAGCTCATACTTCTGAAGACAATGTAGGAGCGGAGGTAAGCAAGTGCCTGATGCAAAATTAATACTCTGAGAAAATAGTGAGGGATAGATACATTTGGATATCTGGGAAAAATGATGTTGCTGTTCCCACAACAACAGCATCCATCTCATAATGTCTAAATCAGCCCTTCCCCACTCCCTCCATTCCTTCAAAGCTTGTCTCTGTACTCCAAATATTGTGTTCATTCTACAACAAGAAGAAAACAAACAAAAGCACAGAGCACAGCAGAACAGGGCTGGGGTCGTCAAAAGAAGAAGCAGTTGTACCACCACCCAGGTTAGCAGAGCCAACAGGGAAGCTGTATAGAAAATAGAGGACATTAGAAATAATGAATTTCAAATTTTGAAAAGTACAGACAGAAAAAGGACAGATGGAACAAAAGCTAAAACTCCAATCCAGAGGACTGGAGAAACACCATTGATAATGCTGCTGCTGCTTTTGAGAACACACACAGGATCACTCTAGGACAAAAGACAATGCAGATATCACCTGGGGAGTCTTTCTGTTGTACCTTCTGCAACTGGTCATTTAGCCATCAGCTAGAGAGTCCTTCTCAAATCTTCATTTGGACATGTCATGTCATGTGGAGGGTCACCATACTCTCCAAAGACCAAGCAGATGTATTTCTTGTGCTGCACGATCCAAGAGACAACTTTCACACCCAGCCAGATCAGCAGCATCCCCAGCATGGCATCAAGGATGAAATCAATAAGGTAGAGGGAGCAAAGGTCCTCTTCAGTGAGATCTGAGAGGAAAACATTGGCAAAGTGGATGAAGAGGGCACTTATTGCTTGCTTGGAGGTATCATAAAACCATATCCTCCAGGGACGGCTCTCTGCCTTTGGTTCCACGACATGACATGACGCCCCAGGCGTTCAAACACAGCAACAATTGCCAGAGGACAAAGGGACAAAGAGGCTCTCACACTCTGCCTCACACTCAGAACACCTTGCGGGACACAAGGACACCTTGCAGATACTCTTTTCTCACAGACTCCTGGGACTTTAACTCTTCTAGGAGATACATGACTTCTTTAAAACCTGCTAAGCAGATACTCAACATTAAGAAGAACACCATATTTATATATACTATATTGTCATCTACCAGTTTTTCTGAAACCTCATTAAGATATTCAGAAGTTCACTCACAATGGAAGATCCTACTTTTAGAGCAAAACACATCACTGGAATCAAGTATCCCACAAGCCACCTTTTACCCAATGGAAGCAGGCAAGCCCCAAGCAGTGAAGACAGAAGATGACTATTAATTGCCATAACTACCCCACGCTAAAATTATTTATCCTCTAACAAAGCTATCCGCGGGTTCAGCTAACTCATTCCTAACAACCACTGTGAACAGAGAACCGATAAAAGGGACAGAAACACTATAAATTACTGAAGAATATTTTTTCACAAAAGACCCATGAGATATGTAACTTCTAAGACATGAATTTAGGAAGAGCTGAAGTAGAAGAAAAGATCAGAACTAACATTCATAGCTCTACAGTGACAACTGTAGTGACAAAAAGTAATAATGTGTTTTGGGAATATTACAGTTTATTCAATAATAGTCTACCCCCAAATATTGCCTTAATGCTCCAAAAATGATAATTATCTGTCTCTTTCTCTGTGCCATGAAGGTTTGTGACCTTGTCACTCCTCTCCTTGTTAATACTTCCCCTTTGCTCCACAGGTCCAATCACCTTTTCTTTCAAATTACCTAATTGATGAACATAATAAAGTTAAGCTCAGAGCAATTGTTCTCCACCTATATTTAATTTTGAAGGTTTTTTGCTTCTATTTCAGACACTAAGTATGGCTTCATCTTCAAAACCCTGTTTGTCCCTCCCTCCAAGCCCACCTCTATATCAGTTGTTTTCTTATCAGTCTTATCAAAGAGACAAGGAATAAAATTTGTTCAAACTAACTAAAAAGCTGAACACCATGCCATTAGTACATTACTTCTGCCTTTAGATATGTGGCAACTTTCGGTAAAGAGCCAATTTATATTTGTATGTAGAGTTCCACATTAAGAAAATTCCCTCCTCAGTCCTAAAAACAAATTTACCATGGCTGCAGCAGTAGGCTTTATGAAAAGCAAAAAAAAATTTTTCAAGTGTTGATGGTACACAGTTATGGGATAAAAAAAATCCAAACCAAACCAAAACACGCCTTAAACCTTTTTCCACCTTATTTCCAAGAAAACTGGGGCTCCCAAGGTATCTTAGATCCTTTGAAAAGATTGATAAAGTTTCTGCTGATATTATCAGATTCTGATTTAAGCCAAGCCATCATTTAAGCCAAGAGATTCAGACCTTCCCTTTCAAGTACAGGGTACTAATGTCAGCTAACATCAAGAGTCTCTCAAATGCATATTGCTCCAGTATTGGGCCATCAGGCACATTGAGGCAGGATAATTCAGTGGTGGGGTTCAAACAATCAGACTGAACCTTTTAAGTCCTAGTGCACAGTACTGTCTTCTGGAAAGATGTACGTACTCTATAATATCAGTGTCTGACTGAGTAGCTGGAGACTAAGTGCAATTTTGAAGTTAATCATTTAATCAACTCTTCATTTCATAGCTTTATTTTTCCTTCAGACCAGTACAGATGTTTCAGGTCCTTTTCCCATACAAAGTAACTCAAGTTATACATTCATCATTATATATTAAAGCACAGTAAGTTTTAATATCTAATCCAATATTATAAATAAACCACTCCAAATCACTTCTGCAGCTTTCAATTTTCAGTACTTTGGAAAGAAAAACAGCTATTTTTCAGATATGGCAAGATTAACCTATTGCCTTCCTCCCCCTCAATACTTCGGGCTTATTTTATTTCTTCTGGAAGCAACTATTGATGTATGTTTGCCAACTTGCTTGTCACTGGATAGGTATCCTCAGAGAAGCACGCCCAGCTGTCTGAGAACTGCAGTATCCCTCCTTCCCAAGTCTCAACATGCTCATAACTGAAGGCACCAATAGTACTGAATATTATCATTTTAGATAGCAGCTTTACCCGTAGCAAAAGAAATCACCAAACCCTGTTCAACACCTGCAATACTAATAAGATATGAACTCAGGTCTCCTGAGGTGAAAGGAGAATATACCAAGCCCACCATGCTACCCAGCCCTCAGTGTATTAAGATATTAATTAGTCACTTTACTTATTAGTCAGTCAAAATATGCTGGATTGAAACAAATTAGATTTTTAGCACATATTTCATACATTGGCTCAAGTCTTGCAAGGATTTTCTTTCATTATTTATAAGATCATGTGCTGTCTTCCTGCTGAAAATGAGATGGTCTGCATGAGGAGAAAGGTAAAAGAAAAGCAGAGAAATGAAAATCATATATTCCCTAATGATATTTAAAAATAGAAATTTTGCTACTGATACATACAGCATGTTCCATCTTTTGAGATTTAATGGCTCTCTTGTGGTTTAATGGAGAATTACTTTCAGTAATTGATTATTAAAATTTAAAATTGCTAACCATCTTCATTATTAGAAGAGCGAACATGTTATCCTTGTAATTAAAAAAGCTTGAGATTCACTTTCATCCTGTTGACAGAATGGGCAGATAGGCTCAGCACTCCAGTGCAATAGTTTCAGGGTTCTTGTTTGACAAAAATAGCCAGAGCAAGTTATTTGATGAGGAAAATACAGAACATACACAAAGACTGAGCCAAATATAAGAACAGAGATAAAATAATAAAGAGCCCTACAAACTAATTAAAGTTTTTCAGTCCAAACTGTCACAGGCAGAATGCAAAGAGTATTTTCCACAGAATTTCAATTGAGTTTAGGAAAAAAGATATGATACAATTGAATTTTTTTTCCTAGGTGTAGGGCTATTTTCACCTTTTTCAATTCAGTGCTGGACTTGCTACCTGCAGTAATACAGACATATGTCTGGGATGAATGTGAGGACTACCATCTTCCTGCTTACGAAAGCCTTACTGCTGAATGAAGCAAAGTATATTGATCAGGTACCTTCAGTCTTCCCAGCCTGCAAGGAAGGAGAACCAATTTTAAAATGAACTCTTAAGTACAACCCAAAGAGCTGAGGGTTTGCACAAGAAAACTAATTCTTTGGACTTTCTGTTAAGACTAATAACACTTTAGGTCATAATTTTAACGCCACAGGCAGTTAACTTTAACACCATAGGCAAAACACAAGATAAAAAGAGTTATATTTATTACAAAGTTTTAAAGTTCATGAGGATATTACTTTTCTGGGACTGTTTGCATATGCTGTCAGTTCCCACACTTTGCAAAATCATACAAGACCACCTGAAGCTCAAGACTGTTATGCAGTAGCAGAACTTTAAACAACTAAAATTAATCATTTCATCCTGTTTAACAGTAGTCTCTTTACCAGAGATGTCACTTGCATGAATCTGTTGTTGTATTTTTTCTAGTTTTCCAAGCAAGATGAGAAATTTATTGCCTACATTACTTCTTCTAAAAAGCACAAAGACATTTCCAAAATATATTGCAAAAAATATTGTCCTATTGTAATTAGGGTAGATCTCTTTATGGCACATTCTACAAGCCTAACAGTATTTACAAACACATTCTCCTGAATATTCCAAGTTCCATTTTCTTCCATTCAGTTCTTCCTCAAGACCATTCTTTTCAAATCAATGTGCAGGAATGCTACTCACTGTATGCATATGTCAGCACAGGCTGCACCATCTCAGCACAACGCAAGGGCAGATTCAGAATGATTAAGAGGAGGCATTAACACGTCACCAGTAACACCTCGGGTCACAACACCGACAATACTGTCAAAATATGCCATAGAGAGAAATCCTATATCCTTAGTAGGGTATGCTCCAGTACATGATGCATAAAGTAAGAGCAGTTTTCCTCCATATAGTTACCAGCAAATGAAAAACAGCAACTATATTAACTGTAAAATACATACTTGATTTTCAGTGTTAAAAGTATACTGAGTGTCTGTATAAAAGTGTCTGTATCCTGAGCAGATATTGCTGCCTTTTCATTAGTGCTTGAAGGTGTCTTGTACCACATCTCTCATCTAATGCTACAAGAATTATGCATGAGGGGCATTGAACCATAGTTTGAATCACAGAGCAGAACCAAATAAACTCAACTTCCTAACCTCAGTGCATCCACACTCTACTAGCTAAAGTTCATTACTAAAATACAAAATGTAGAACTGTCTTCATCTGGTACTAGAGAGCTCCTTTCTGATACCATATCCATAGGACTTGAGAAGCATTCTTTAGGGATCCATTCTTATATACACATTATTCTCATGAGACAGTGACATTTCCTATTGGAAAGGAAAAATTAGTACTGTTTTCTTCCTGTCTAGAAGCTTGCAAGATGTATATAGCCATTCAAAAAGCCCATGGTTTGTTTTTAAACATAGACAAACTGGAGCCTAAAGCTTTGGGTTATTATTTCATGAGGCCTGCTACATGTATAGCTCTAGAAATTCCCTACGTTTTACAGAGATTCAAGATTCTTTTCCTCCTCCAAACAGCAAAAAGTACTGTCACTATAAGTGAGAGAATCACAGAACAAATTAGAATAGATTGCAAAGAACAATGAGTTCATTATTCAAATTTTCTTTTGTGAACCATTTTGCATTTTTAGGCATCCCTCCTTTTAACACTAGACACCTGGAGACTCTCTGGCAGATAACAAAATTCCAAAGTTAAATTATTTCTGAGTGAGCACTGTCGGATTAGGAGCAGGGAATTATAAACTGAAATGTCAGTAGGATTATTTACAGGAGTAGAGCCAGAAGAACTGTGTCTTTAATTATAAAAATCAAGTTCTCCCTGTGATTCCAAAAAATGTGAAAGTTCTTTGCCTGTGATATTCCACAGCATCAGCAACCCTGCTCTGCATTTTATTTCATTATGCCTGCACTTCACACCAGCTATTTAATACCTTAGCATTGCAAAGATGAGGACCAACTTTGACTCCCTTTGGTCACAGGCAAATTCATGTCAGAGGGGTATTCTAATGATAAGGACATGGATGAAGTTGGGAACTTTAAACAAAAAATCCTGAATAGCTCAGTTTTCAGCTTCATCCTGCGAGTCACAGAACACACAGGGTATTGCCAGATATCTGCAAGATCTTAAAAGATATACCTATTTTTGTGCACTCAAAACATCAGCAGATTATCTGTTAGGCTCTGATTTCTACTGAAATTAAAGTTTAAACAGAAGGATGTGAAAAATTAGATGTGTTGATTCATTTAAGCAGGCTATTATGGATAGCAGGCAGTATTTCTTAGCTGTCCAAGGGATCATGCTTCATTTTAGTCTTGAACTGTTCAGTTATGTAGGTTGGGAGAGATTGTATCAAATGGACTACATTTGGTCATCTCCAAACAGTCCCACAACAAGTACTTCAGTGGGTAAGGTTGGAGGGAAGCAGGAAAGGGTCAGGTGGACACAACACTCAGCAGCTTTATATAAATAGTGATCCCAGCATGGTTCACAGATCCTAAAAGTTGAGTCAGAGAAGGTGCAGAGGGAGAGGGAAAAGCAATTTACATTTGCCATAATCTGCCTTTTCCTTTAAGGACAGAGATTCTTGGTTAGCAAGCTCTACCATAAGCAGTGCCAGTATGAAGTATCTCCTCAGATGTAAATATTATAACTCAAGTTTGTATGGGAGAAGATGGGGGTTTGGGGAGGGAAAGTAGGGCAGTGAGTGAACACTCCAAAAGGGAACAGACACATGCTTGACCAAAGAGCCTCAAAACCAAACAAACTATCCACAATTTGCATTCGCACAAAGCTAGTGCAAATACCCATACAATCCCATGACTGTGTAAAGCACAGGTGAAAATCCAAACCTTGCGCATACTTGTGTTTTTTTTTTCTTATGTAACTCATCACATTCTCCTGTTTGAAAAGACTAAATCCCTTGAACTTCACCAAAGGATCTATTTCCATAAAGCACTTATTAAAATTACAGATCGCTCTAATGCAGTATGTCATTAACTAACGTTGTTGTGGCTGGATTACAAACCCATTGTCACCTCTACACGTGATACACCGGATATCAGTTGGATGTTTGGCTCTGTGCCTGGCTACAGCATGGGAGACCCAAACCTTCAAAGCTGGCCTTGTGTCCTTCTTCTCTCCTGAGAGGGTTTCTCCTTGTCCTTACATGGCTCTGCTGTGCTCTTATTATAGGAACAGAATACCTAAAACCTTGTGCAAAGACAAATAAATCTCTACCAGTTGAGGCAGAGTAGAAAGGAACTAAGTAGGCAACATATTTTTTCCAGAAATCCATTCAACTCACATTTTCCTTCACTTAAATTTCATAATGTGCATGCTTTGTTTATGCATGCAGGAAATCCTTTTTGCTCTCCTTGTTTTCCTAACTGGATGCTTACTTTTGGTTCCAACACACAATCACCCTGCCCAAGCTGACTTCCATTCCACTAATATTCTAAATGACTAGTTTATAGCAAGCAACTTCTTGGATTTTATAGTTTTACATATAATGAAGCAAAGAAAACTAATTGTTTTCCTTTTCAACTGAATCAGCTGAAATTACATGTAATTGAACATGGATGTTGCTTTAATCAAGATGCAGAGAAAAAAATTGGTTCTTACACTTTTTCAAAAGCAGTATCAGAAGTCTGCTACTACTTACCACAAAAAGCTGGGTTTATATTTAAAAAAAAACATGTTCAAAAATACAGAACCATTTACAATGGAAAATTCTACATTAAGTTTCCCAGGGAGAAAAAAAATATCAAAGCAGGGAAATTACTTTCATCAGCAATTACAATCTCAAAGATGAGAGAGAACACACAAGAAAACCCCACCACTCCTAAAACTCCATTCATCCTCTTTACTTCTGAATGGGGATGAAATCTTACCCTAGTGACATTTGAACTATTATTATATATTGCTAAACACAACCATCATAATTCTTCATTCATATCTACATTAATTCAGTCAGTGAAAGCAACCAAGACACGGCAATTAATGCTTCATTTACAAAAGGATGCGTAAGTGCTTTGGTAATGCATCAGGAAGGGGTGACTGAAGACTCTGGTATACATTTTAATAGCTGACTACCAAGATGTACCAAATTCACCCATTACAGCCAAAACACCAGTCTGAATATTGTCCCAAAATGATAAAGGGGAATGGTGAAGACTTTTGATGACTTTTTTCCAGATGGTACCAGTGACAGAGACAGTTACAATACAACCTTATCCTACTGACACCGTTCAAATAAGCCTGAAAAACAGTACTCCAATTAAATTCACAGTTTCTTTAAAAATAACATCATCTGATAGTTATAAGAGGCCACAAGAGACCATTTTTCTCCGTATCATGCTATAGTCTGTATGTGCTCTAGATTTAGAGGTTTATGCCACAACTTGTGCAAATGCAGTGAAGCAGAGCATCACCAACTGAAAATAAGATTTCATCAAAAGAGACTTGGTTTATTTTTATAATAAACTATTAAATGTTTGAAATTTTACAGTTATCTTTATGCAGAAGGTTTCTGATAAGTTTTTCCTTTGTTGTTGTAACCATGACAATTCATAACTATAATATAGCTATCCATTTAAAAATATCTTCATTAACATAAACAGTGTCAACTTCAGTCAGTTTTGATCTTGCTGCAGGGAGTACAACCTTCAAGAGATAGAAAATTGTCAGCTAACTACATTTTCATACCATAGTAAACCAAACAATTGCTTTACTCATGCATTTAGTAAACACAATTTATGCAATTCTCCCAGTTTTTCCATTGCTTCAAATCCGTATCTGCTTAACTTGCAGGATCTGCTTTAGCTTGCTAAACTCCTCCAAATCCAGTTCTATTACAGTGCCAGAAGGATTTACATGTAGTTTTACTTTCATAAACCACAGACTGAAGACAAGCAATATTTGACACCTCTGACAAAGAGGCCCAATCTGGCACATCAGTGACCATGAATCACAACTGGGTAGGTTGACTGAGACATGAAGAGCTTTCTAAGGGTACATGGAGCTCAAGTCAGTCACCTGGCCCACCAGCTCCAGGGAACTCAAAGCTCCACACATTGATATGCCTTGGGACAAGGGACCAACACAACAAGCACCTCTGGAAGGTCCTCACTTCCATCAGTTCTCCAGCTTCCCACTGTCACTGCACAAAGAACTCTACTCAACCCACCAAGGACAGCTACCAGGATACCAGGTCCCTCTCCAAATCGTCACTAAATTATAAAAAGGAGTCTCTTGGGTCTTCGATCAAAATACCATGAAGATCCTCTATCCTATATGCTCCCATTCCTCTGCTTTTGTTCCCTTTTCCAGGAAAAAAAAGAGTCAGTGACCCCCAAGTGACAGCTCCCATTTAACTAAGTTGTTCATGAGCAAGAGACATAAGCTACCAGCAACACGTGGACTTTGTGAAGGTACCAAGCACCACTGCAGTACGATGTCACCAAACAGCCAATTTCACTTCAGTTGTTTTAGCAGAAGAGGTGGAAATAAGTAAACAGAACAAATTAAATGTACACAGTTAAGTCCAAAAACAAAGAACACCAAAGAACATATACCAGTGCTCTGCTAATTAAGCAATAAATGCACCACTATACATCATAGATATATATATATACATGTTACAATTACAATATCTAACCCACAAGATTTAAACAAGTTTTTCTCCCTTAAACCAAACAGAAAATGTGATGTATGCACAAACAACCAATATATTCTTATCTCTTTATAAAAATCACAGAATGTAATGTGACAAAATGTGCAAACTGAGGACCAAGTTCTTGCCTGATAATATACCCAAAGCATAGCCTTTGCACCATGGAAAGAAATGATGGGCACACAGTTTGTGCAGAAGCTGACAAAAACATGTTGGTATGAGATGTTATTTCACGGGAGGCACAGTCAATGCAAGCATTTTTATTTGCTCTCTCCGCTGGAAATACTTTTTCCCCTCTACAATACTTTATAGACCTTGTCATTATTTCTTTCTGAAAAGAATCAATGAATGAGTTTTGTTTCCATTTATTTTGTTTTATATATGGGGGGTTGAGAGGGGCTTGTTCTTGTCTTTATTTTAATTCAGGGGAAACACACGGACATCTACACCCCTAGTCACTAGCTAGACACCCTTCATTATAAATTATTCTTGTACCAACAGGAGAACTGCATGGTTGCCCGCATTTAAAGCTAGAGAAAAGAGTAGTTAAACAAGTTAACTCAGTTAAGTTAACTCAGTTAACCACAGTTACTGTTAACAGTTAACTGTTAATTAACTGTTAATTAACAACACAGTGCCTTGAAAATTACTCATTTCTATTGCTCATACTTTTTTCCATTCCATACATTTTCGCAAGTATTACAATTGCAACACTGTACAATTTTGAACATTTACCATAAACATCCAAACTGTATACTGTTTAGCACTCAAAGTTTATAATTTAAGGAGCATGACCACTCCTAAATATACACAGAATATCAAGAATATCAACTATCACAACAAAAATCAGTGCAATGATTATAAAAATATTCTGACCTCTGAACTTGTGGCTAATGTTTAGTCATGAACTCTACAAGCATTTTGCTATAGCTTTATATAACATATCAAATAGTTTAGATTACAGATGTTTGGTTTCTCAGTTCTGCCCTCTGGAAGAGTCCTGAAAGCCTGTATCAAGTCTCAGACTGCAGCAGAGTATGTTACAGTTCCCTGCTGTGCTATGAACACTGACATGAGAAGTGCAAGAGAACAAGGACAAAGCTTTGCCTCTCCAGCTCTAACAGTGCTGGAGTGCCCCATACAACAGTCAAGATAGCAAGGCTTTTATTCAGCTAGACCAACCTAGAACCTAGAGTATCAACTGTCCAAAAAAAAAGGACAGAGTCTCACCTTAACTAAGAAAATTGAACTACCATGTTTTATCCAGAGTCAAAATAGTGTAGAAAAGCATTTCTTCCTGGCAGTCACTGAACTAAGTACTGCTTCCAAAACTGATTAGGTGCAGAATTGTAGTTTAATAGTTGTCTTGGCTTTTGGAGAGGGTTGGAGGAACAACAGACTGAAAGACAATTTAGCACTGTAAATATGTGCCTTTTTGCACACACACTAAAAGCTGCCAGCTCAAATGAGGTGTTTTCCCATTTTTGAAGAATTTTAAAGGAGACACCATTTTGATTAAAACCCAGGGGAAAGCAGAAGTCATAAGAGCAGAGAGAGCAGCTCCTACTCAGAACAGTGAAAAACAAAGATCCTGTTGTTCATAACTGCTCTGATCCCAGGTCATGTTAGCTTTTTGTGGCATTAAGCAACAGCTGTTTAAGAAGTGTCTTTCTGCAGCCCAGGGGGACAAAAACACAGCAGCGTAGATCATTACTTTTCTGATAACACTAAAAAACCTAGGGTACAGTTGAGCTGCTAATAAAGCCTGCAAAAGCCCTTCTCTCACACCCCACATACTCTTCTGGTGTGTCTTCAAGGCACAGTTACTCCTTTTTAATCATATATTACCTGTTAGCAGCTCTTAGTCAAAAGATTCCCAGTCTCTCTTCCTTTGCTGTATAGCAGGTAGCTAAAAGACTGGGTGATAGCTTTCTCCCTCAATTCCTGCAGAAAAATCTCAGCCTCCAATCCCCAAGTCACAAGCGTCCCTCTCTGCTCAGGGACTGTCACCACCTATCTTTTCTTGTCTGGTTGCCCAGTGTATTTGATTCTTTCTCTCCCGAGCTAGAGCTGAATGCAGTCTTTCACACCTGCCTCCCTAGGGCTTGCAGACACACTACTCAGCCAACCAGAAAAGTTCCCCGGCTTCTCTTCTACTTGGTGCAAAGAAAGTTGTTCCATAATGCCTGCTTAAGTAAGTATTACTAAAGCTTATGACTTTTTTGGATCTGCACACCACTTTTACAGATTTTCATCAGTAAACTAAGCGCAGATTCATGACCTCTTTCCAGTCTCTCCTGCACTGGAATTTCAAGTGCAATAATTGCCACATTTTGTTTCAATAGGATTTTTACTGCTATTAAATTTAAACTAAGTATGAGTTGCAAATTGCTTCTAGCCTAGGGCAGACACATCTTACTCCAGGGCTTAATACTTCATTTGACCCTAGTTTGACTTCATATCAGGATCTACAAAACTAATCAGATGGGTAGCTTCAAAGAAGCATCAGGCATTCGCTTTTTAGGCCTTTTTCTTAGAAATTTTTTCTCTAAGAACAAGCACAACATGAACGATAGTCAGTTTAAGAACAACAAAGACTGCTTCCACAAGCTTTTCCTTTTCTTCCAAATAGGAATTTGACTCAAGGACCTGCAAGCCCTCTATATAGAGCAGTGACCTTACCTAAGCAATGTTACAGGTAAGGCAGTAACACAGGTACTACAAAGTAGAATACCAATGTGCACAAGGAGCTTAATATGTGCAATACTCTATTTATCCTCTTCAGGAATTCTAACCTCCTACAAACAAAGTCAAGTACAAACAGGAACTGCACCTATAATAAATAGGTCTAAAAGCAGCAATAGTAATATTTTGCATTTACAGTAAACTCACTAATACATACGGATACACAGCTCTTAAAAGACCTGAAAGCTTGGGATCTTTTCATTCAGTTCACTGCTTAGCATCTGGAAGGGCTAGAGGAAATCTTTCCCCTACACATTTTTGACCCTTTTTCCAAAATTCAGACACTTAGTATCTTATATACTGTGATAGATGAAGCTCTTTTTCACCTCTGTTTGCATGCCATCCCTAAAACTCATGACATTATTAACCTCTGTTTTTAAGCATCTAATAGATGTCACTAGAAAAACAGTTTTAATAAATGCATCCTGGAACATTCAGTTTGGATTTAAGGTACCATATGCGAAAAGGAAAAATAATGATAAGTGATAAATGGGATAAAGATTTTAGGGAAATTTTATTGTATTTAATTAATCTACCATTTTTATTAAGTTGCTTTCAAGTGAAATGGTTTTTTACCAACTCCGTTTGAAAAGGTTAGAAGGGTATTCCCTGAGCTACAATCATTAGCATATAGATGTCTCTAAGTGTTAATTTCTGTTTTCACTGAATGAATGTAATTTAAAATGAGGTCCTTCCAAATCAGTTAACTTTGGCCATTTGAGAAAGATAAGAAAAACGGATTCAAGCATGAACCCCAGCAAAACCTGCTTCTTAAGGATAAATATATTTGACTGTTTAAGAGTCTCCATTGCCACATGCTGCAAATGATAGAATTCAGGAAAATTACGAGAAAAGGTGGGTGATGGGATTAAAGTCCTACCACTAGGTGATAGAATCCATTAATAGGGATAACAAAAAAGAAGGGTTTTTTATACAGTTCATTTTTAAAGAGAGTTGAAAATCAGTCTAGAAATTAGAGTGGTGGCAATTAGTTTTATACCTACAGCAAAACTCACTGAATTTCTTCTCTTTCAGTTTTATGCAACAAAGGAGGAATAATTTAGGAGCTGATCCATCTTCTAAATTAATGAATTGTATGCCAACTGTCATCTTCAGCCAGATCAAGCTCAGGAGTGTTTTGAAGTTTTCATTTTAAAATAACCTAATACATGTTCAGTACGATGTACCATGAACCTCTGACACAGCTGCCCACCCAGGCATGCCACCTGCCCTAAGAAAAGAGGGTTTCTCTTCAGCAGGTTTCTGGCATATACACACCATATAAGATATTTAATAAAGGACATGGAATATTTGTATTAAACGTCTCATTCTCCACCACAAAATCATCGTCACCAGAACTTAACTTTCCTGAGATTAGATCTTTCTCCAGAGTGATCCTTTCTTGCTTCAATGTTTTTAATTCATGGAGGAAAAATAAAGAAACAACCAATCAACTTCAATGTTGGAGAACATGTTTTCTTGCAATAAACATGAAATTTAGGAAAGTGAATTATCCTTACTACATAGAAATTCCACCTGTTCTGGCAAAGCTACAAGGCTTTTGATTATATTTAATTTGCACATACTGAAATGATCATTATCATATTTTGGCCAAGTCCTCAGAAAACATGTTTGCTCTGAACATACCAGATCTGGAAAAGTCAAAATCAAGCCATACCATTGCCTTGGCAGCAGGAAGTCCCTCAGGTGTGGCAGGTACAAAGGAAACCAGAAAGATCACTCTGTTTTTACCCATGCAAAATATCATTATATTAGGGAACGAAACAGCGCAATGATCACAAAGTCAAAAATAGGAGTTGTTAAGAGGAGAGTAGTGCCTTGTGAGCCTTCTTTTCAGAAAGAGAGAACAGCAGCAGACAGAAGACAGTCTGACAGATAAAACTGAAAGTCAGACCATGCCTACATCAAAAATACAATTCAGAAAAATCCCATAAACCCTCATTCTGCATTCTTATTCATCAACAGAGATTAATGGCAATGTCTTACTAAGTTATTTCTTTTTGCCACTTCTACAAGTTGCTCCATTAAGTCAACTGAAGATTTGTATTGTAGGCTATATCTGATGGATTGGTCAAGAGAAGTCAATATTTTTCCTTACATACGATTGTTATCTTGTTTCCTTCTTTATAAGGAAACCCAACTAATTATATTGAAATAGGATTTAGGTTGCAAAGCCACAGAATATCCTGAATTGGAAGGAACTCACAAGAATCACCAAGGCTAGCTTCCAGTTCTTCACAGGACATTGCCAAGGATCACACTACGCACCCCAGAGCATTGTCCAAATCCTTGAATTCTGTCAGATCACCCCCTGCACTTACCCTCCTGAGGAAGCTGTAGACCGCAGTGAAGTCTCCCATGCCCAGGTTGAACAGAACAAGTGACCTCAGCCACTCCCCATAGGGTTTCCCCTGCAGACCCTTCACCATCCTCATAGCCCTCCTTTGGACGCTAAGATTTATATTTTTCATATATTATGCCACCCAAAACCACAAACAGGACTTGAGATGAGGCCACAGTAGCATGGAGTAGAACAGGACAGTCACCTCCTTCGACCAGCTCTGCTTGATGCACCCCAGGACATGGTTGACCCTTTGCTGACTCGTGTTCCAGTTGCTGTTGACCAGGACCCTCAGATCCCATTTTGTGGAGCTGCTCTCCAGTCTCTCATTCCCTAGCCTGTAATGTACATCCAGGGTTGCCCCATCCCATGTCCAGAATCCATCATTTGCCCTTCTTAAACTTCATACAGTTGGTGATTGCCCAGCCCTCTCATTTGTCAAGATCTCTCTGCTTTCATGGGAATCAACAGTTCCTCCCAACTTAGTGTCACCAGTAAATTTAGTATACCTTTGAGTCACGCACCCAAGTCAACATTCAGCGAGGGAGGAAACACTGCATTAAACAAGCACTCACAATTACACATGGGTGCAGAGTCCTGTTTTGAGTTCAAATGAAGTTGTCTTCCTGAGAAAGGTAATGTCAGTGCAAACTTTCCCCTCTAAATACTCTATACAATGTGTCGAGATCAGTCCTCTGCCAGCTGGTGTCAGCTGTAGTATGGTTACAAGACTATTTGGACTTGGATGAAGACCAGCAAGATGGTATATGACATAAACTGAACAGATGGTAAGAACATTCAGCTTTGATATACTTTTTTATCCCAGTCACTTTTCTGCATCAGATTTGCTTGGGATATGCTGATTATGCAAACCCTGAAAATGAGCTTTATCCTCTTCAGATAAATATACATACATTATGCAATCTAATATTGCAACAGCAAATATATAAGCAGGCCAACCCCTAGCTGATATTACTATGAATTGTTGCTAATAAATCCAGCTTGTTGGAATAAGTCATGCAGTGGCACTGCAGGTACTCCAGTCTCTGGTGTTGGTTATGAATTGGTCACAGAGGGAGGGATTTCCCACCCACAGAATTCTTCATAAGGTTTCCCAAATTTACACTATGTGTGAACACTACCTACACTGCATATTGGCTTCAACAGCCCTATTCTACGAATAAGAAGTATTTACCTGTAAAAGGCTGAGTGGAAGTTATGAAATCATCTTCCACAGTCACAAGCCTATCTATGCCATCCATTGTCCAGTGGTTTAAGCAAATTCTAAATTAAGACTTCTGTTTTGGTTTCTAATCTGAAAGATATTCAGGAAATGCATTTACTCTCATTTACATCCCTGAAATTCTATTTTGCTTCATAAGCTTTCGTACATATAGTTTCCCATACAGTTTCAAAAAGAGTTCAATACTTAAATTTCTTCACATCATCTCCTCCACAGCAAATAATGTAACTGTGTTTTTAGTAGAGCTGTAAATAAAAAAGTGCCATCGTATTCTGCATATTTTGCAAGGTTCTTCATATGTAAGTGGAATCCTTGTGCTCTGTTCTTATTGTGTACAAAATGTTCAGTCTTTAGAAATGCAGATAATCAAAAAAAGAGCCACTAGGGAAACAAAGTAATAACATTAGCTAATGCCACACAGTAATGTTTATTTAACAAATCTGTGTTGCATGCCTGACATTTCCCCTGGCATCAATTTATTTTGTTTTGCTTTTCTCTGATAGCAGCACAAATGCATTTAAAATGTAAACTTATTTTACACCTACCAAAGTGTATACACAATATAATAAAAACATATACGTCTTTTTTAATATCTTATGGGAATACAGACTGGAGATGTGCAGAAAGCCCAACCGCCAAAGTAAACTATCTAGATTATGGACAATGTTCATTTTTAGCTTTTCCAATAGCTACTAAAACTGCAATTGTCAGTGCACTGTACATCACTGCATTATGTTATTTATAAAGTGCCACAATGTGACAAAATGATGCTATCCATCAGGATCCAATCTTAACTGAAAGTGGCAGGGGAAGTGGAGTGGATGGAAAGATATCTTCACAGACCATTCAAACTGGCAGTTTGGAGTACTTACAAACGGCAATTTTCAGAAGTTTAATTTACTGGTCATTTGTAAAAGTGTACACAAATGATTCTATGAACCAAATTAGAAACAAGAAGTTTCTACTTTCAAACTTCTCTGTAATCAAGCTGTCTCTTGCTCCCCTTTCTTTCCAGCCAAAGTTCAGACTGTGGCATTCATGCCACTCCTGCTTTCTTCATTACAGTCCTAGATTTATCAGCCCTTCTTTTCAGGATCAGTACCTTTCTTGACTTAGAAAGCCAGACCAGCTAGTTGTCTCCAATAAACCCTCTTTAATTTCCCTTTTCCTTGTGCATCAGTGTCTTATCTTTGCTCTCTCACTGGACTTTTTCAGAACACCGAAATCTCCAATTATATGTCTTGCAGAATATTCAAGACAACACAAAGGATAACATTGGACAATGCACCAAGTAGGATGACATCATCTTTCTTGTGTATACCAACATGCTACTTCTGCAGTAATTTTTTTTTTAATGGAGAAAATAAAGAAGTGTCATTAAATTCAAAGTAATGGGAAAGAATAACCCTGAGGCATGCATATTAAGTGATTGGTCAGAATGTAGATACTACCACTATGAAAACTTCAGTTCAGTGCTCAGAGGGCAGAAAAAATTAGCAGAGTATTAAAAACTGAAGAAGAAAAAAAAAAGGGAAAAAATCCACACACACAAAAAATACCAAAATATTACGCGGCTTTGCAAATCCAAATAAACACAGACATTTCACTTGAAATACAGCTCTGATAACCTCATTAAAGAGCCAAAGGGATTATAGAAAACAATCAAAATTCAGCTCTTCAACTAGTCTCTTTCCCAGCAAAGTACAGTTTCACCCATGTCTGCAAAGTAACAATTGCTGAGGTAAAGGAGATGATGCATCTGCACCTGCTCACTATTTGTTGCCTATAAACACCTTGGAAACACATCAAGCAACATGTTTAAAAAGTCACAAAGAATTTCATCCAAATAATGAGAAGTGCTACTCTTTGCCTGAGACAAGGTAGAAGTCAAGAGCATAAATGGAACTAAAACAGTTGCCAATAGTTCATGGTCCAGTAAGTAATGGCCAGTCTTCGCGAATGAAGAACTGGGGAAGGTCTTTGCACCTTCCAGCCTGCACATTGGATTTTTTAGGTGAGACACAGTGTGCGCGGAACTGAGCCCACCCTTTAATCCTGAGGTTCATCAGCCGCGGCCAAGCAAGCTTGGATGGTGGCAGCGAGGTCCTCAGGACGTAGATGGATTGCCTTACAGGGCTAGCGAGCTCCATCTGCCCGGGGAGTGTCCTAACCGGGAATCGAACCTGGGTCTCGGCGTTGACAGTGCCGTGCCTTAACCACTTCACCACCAGGGGCACTTGGTCCAGTAGTAACTAATTAAGGACAAGATGCAGCCCACTCTAAGAAGTCCCTATTGACAGACTGGTTGCAAAAGGAGGCACAAAAAGGAGGGTTCTTCCTTATAGTTCTTATATCCTATTCCTTCTAACAGCATTTAGAATTGACTGCTGGTAGGAAGAGAACATTGAGCCCATTTGACTTAAGTTAATTTGGAGACGTTATCAAAAATCATAATGATTTATTTATCCTACCCAGAATTTTGGGACGAGGGGAGGAGGAACCCTTACTCTCAAAGTAGCTGCTCCTAGAGGTAAAGGAACTTCTCCTTTCAAATAGTTTAATCTCATTTCTTCAGTGCTCTATTGAGTTTTCTCCATCTCTCACACAGAACCAGTCAGCTTCCATTTCCACCTCTGACAATCATTAGCAGTTTTCCAGGTGCAGGAGCTTGGGGCAGAAGGGGATACATCAAAATTATTTTTTGATCCAAAGGAAATAATAGCCTTCAACTAATTTGCATGGGCCCATACCTCTAGTTAGAAGCCAAAGTATTGAGGAATTGAAAAATCAAAGTAAGCTGACTGGAAAAGGAGGTTTAACAAGGAGCTGTACACATCTAGGTAGTTTTGACTAGACTATGAAATTAATACTACAAGGTTTATGTTTTGTTAAACTATCCTAAAGAAAATGGGCCTAGATATAGAAGCTATTTTATAACATAGAAGTCTTACTGCTATTATTGCCTCAGCAGAATCTGGAAGGATATGCTAGGATATGCTGCCATATGGTCATACTTGCTCAGTTGCCCAGCTCCATCTATTTTCTTCTCCAATACAAGAGCAGCTTGTTTTCCACAAAAAAAATAAAAATAAAAAAAAAAATTTTAAAAAAAAAAAAAACCAAACCCAACACCTCAAAACAATTAAGTGAAAAAGTGTTAGTCTAGGCATGCCCATATAAAAATATCACTGTTCACATATTTGACTGGTAACTCCAGCACCTGGCACAAAAGAATGTGAACTCTTACTCAAAGATATCATGTTTTGCATTACAAAAACAAGTCTGTACACAATAGGAGTCACAGTTGGATGCCAATAAGTGTACTAATATTCCATCAATATATTTGGCACACTGCTATGCTTTGTTAGTATGTACACAGTGCATAGGTTATACAACAGAATATTTTCTGCTAGGTATCAGTAGTCTAATTCTTGAATAAGTTCACGGAATTATTTTTGAGTCTGCCATCTTAAAAATAGTTTAATGGCAATGTTTGGTAAAAAGCAAATAACTGAAAGCACACTTCTTTCACTGACCTCAATGTACCACACCAGTATGATTCTTTCCCAGCTATCACCAGAGTCAACAATGAGTGAATTGGCAGATATCTCAGTTTTGAAGTGGATGATACCTTCAACGTCAGGCACCAAGTTCTTTGGCACTCTTCTCCACTGTTTCATGTACTCTTGCTCCCTATTACTTCTGCAGAAAACTGTAATCTTGCTCAGTCAACAGAGGAAAACTGAAAATCTTACACAAGTAAAAAATTTTAGTCACTATACTTATTCCACATTCATCAGCATGACACAATGAGCCTTTAGTTTTCCTTCTAAAGATGTTTTTTCCAGCCCAAACACCAGGCAACGTAGAGGTGTTTATGTCAGTGCAATGTGTTACTGGCTGTAGGCTACATGGCTTTATTTCTCATCTTCAGTGACAGTGCTATTTATCCTCATACAGCATCAATCTAGTCCTTTCTCTGCCACAATTGTTTTTGCCAACCTCTTACTTGCCCTTGTCTAGATCTGTAATTGGTTCTAGCCCAAGCTCAAAAACTTGGACAGTTACAGTCAAGATTTCCTATTGCAAGCCCACAGTGTCATCATTCTATGACGTCTGAAGTGCTAGCTGTAGCCGATATGCAAAAGCCACTACTTTTTGAAGCCTCACTTTTTCTTGGTTTCTACTATACAAAACATCTCCTATGCATAAAATCATAGAATATGTTCAATTGGAAGGGCCCCTCAGGATCATCGAGTCCAACTCCTGACCATGCACAGGACACCCCAAGAGTCACACCATCTGCCTGAGAGCATTGTCCAAATGCTTCTTGAACTGTCAGGCTTAGTGCTGTGACCACTTCCCTGGGGAGCCTGTTCCAGTGCCCAACCATTCTCTCCGAGAAAAACTTTTGTCCAATCTAAACCTTCCCCAGCTCAGCTTTATGCCATTTCCTAAAGTCCTATCACTGGTCACAAGAGTGAAGAGATCAGTTCCTGTCCCTCCTCTTCCCCTCATGTGGAAGCTGAAGATCACAGTGAGGTCTTCCCTCAGTCTCCTCTTTTCCAGGCTCAACAAACCAAGTGCCCTCAGCCACTCCTCATGCAGCTTCCCCTCCAAACCCTTCACCATCCTTGTGGCCCTCCTTTGGATATTCTCTAACTTAGATGCATCAAGGTTTGGGTTTGTTTTTGTATCATTGAACACCAAAAAAAATTCTTTATATACACTAATACTGCGGGTTTTTTCCCTGCCCTGTTTATATCAAAGATACCAGAATGTGTTACAAATCACAAAATTAAGGCAGAAGTCTAATTCAATACACAGGAAAGCAGTACTATCTGGAGACTGACTGAGCATTGATGCTGACATTCTTGATTTAGATAATCAATTTACTCTTATTTCTCTTCCCACTACCCACAAATAACATACAGTTTAATGAGAGATGAAAATCTGTTTGTGACTAATTAGAGATAAAGAAGTACTTCACACAAACAGAGTCTCCTTTACCAGATGGTTTCCACTAATATTCACTAATAAAAAGCCTGTTGGAGGAAACTTAGGTTTACTTAGATTGGAAGAGGTAAGAAACAGTGAAATTATGGCAGCAATTAATTTCATTAGAAAGATTCTGTGTCAGTACTGTCTAGGAACTCTGTAGCTTTTACTACCTTTACTCTATGCAGATTTATTTTTTTTGCAATGCAAAATAACTGAGAACCTTTCTGTAGCAAAATTGTATTTTTCAGCTGTTAAGACAAAGTCTTAAGTGGAGTCCTATCAACATACAAACGTGCATGTGTTAATGCGAATCCTTAAGGATTCAACTCATAGTTCTACCTCAGTCTTTCATTTATCAAAGTAAATATACTACCTACTTATCAAAAGTTTTGAACTACTATACTGACAGAAGTCAGTCAACATATCAAAACCTCTCATAAATACGATTTGTATTGGTAAGGTACTGATTTATCTCAAGTGTCATCAAATTATTTTTGCCATTAGTTCTTTGTCTTTCCTGCTCCTTATTACATCACTAACCAGACAGGAAGTCAGAGGAATATATTTTCTGTGAAAACTATTTTAATTCAAATAGTAGAGAAAACAACACAGTGCTGGCCATTCATCAGATCTGAGGTAACATAGAATCATGCACACCCTTCCCAAGCAAGAAATTATCACCATTTAAAACCTGGAAGCTATTTGCTAAATATGGCAAAATACAAGTAATTAAATTGTACACACACATTTTGGATATGGACAGTAAACATAAAAAATACCTACCTACTCAAAAATGTATTAAAAAAAAATCACTTTATGTTTCTTAGTGCCCAAGATCCATTTCAACCCATGGTCTTATCCCAAATACCATTTTGGCTCAACCCACACAGAACAGACCAAGTGAATCCTTCTTCCTTTGCAGTGAGAAAACAAACCTGAGGTCAGGACTGATTGTTTCTTTTGCGTCAGAGTACGGATCCACAGGCAGAATACTCAAGTCTCTCTCCATACCAATTACACTTACCCAAACTTGATTAATAGGAACTCTGTACTTGACTGAAACCAACTTAAATATGTGTGTACCTTGAACGTTCTCTGACAGAAAGGTACTGAAAGAAGAGGCCCTCTGAGATGATCTTATGCTGTCTGTGAAGACTTTGTTATATGTCCAGGTGGAATACAAATAGAACAAGAAAACCACCAAATCTAGTGGTAGGGCCAAGAGACTTCAACTTGTATCATGACTCCTGGGAACTCCCAAAGTTTCTTGCAAGGATAATGTACAGAAGTGCAATTTATGGATAGGTGACTTTGTTTAAAGTGAAAAAGAATGGAATTATTCAGCTTATTTGAAACTTTGAGCCTTTATGTAATGTGTGCATTTTTAAAAATAATCATTGGCATTACGAAGTTTGTGACATCATGAAAGACTCTATATAGTACTTTTTAAACTGTCCCAGTTATATATGAAAAGAAACTATAAAAATCAGAATGAATGAACAATTCTTAAATTAGTACAAGGGCAGAGCAACAGCTTTTTTCAAAAATGGCTTTTATGCTGAACATGTTTGCAGTTTTCAGATTTATGGGTGTAGCTGTCAACATGTATATTCACTTTTAGAATATCGTCCTGGCTTAATGAGGACTCCTGGAATGATTTCCTTTAATAAAAAGTTAACATGCTTACATATGTGGTTTCCACCTTTCTGTCTTTTTTTTTTTTTTGGTAAATATCTATGCTGTTTTTCAGTGGAGATATCACAGCACAGTTTACTTTTAAACTTCACAAAACATTTAACTACTTCAACACTTCAAAGTCAGCTTCCAATGAAACTTTCAAGTAACAAGTAACAATTGCAAAGCTAAGTCTTAAAAAGCGTAGATCTGTATTTTCATCATAAGAACCCTAAATCAGAAAAGTCACAAGACACTGCATTTTAATTACAGCTACCTGCCATCAGCAAATGATGTCATATTACTGAATAAAAATAAGACTTATCAGTCTCTCCACCTTTGCTCAAGCCTCATAATTGCAGCCCATACAATGAGAATACCTCATTTCTCTGTCTCACCATCTTTCCACCTGCCTCCAGTTTATGCTGTTTATATTGTTTCCATTAGGCAGAGCATAAGAAGTTCAGACTCCGGTAACAAACACACCGCCCTGGGGACAAAATCTCCCCTACAACATCAGGATGCTGAGAGATGAGCTGAGAATTATTCAGTAAAAATACCAGTGATTCACGAGCTCAGAATTGCTCCATAGGACTCCACAGGTGACTTAGAGAGTTGATGGGAATTTTCAAATTCATGCACATCCCTGCAAGAATGCCTCACAATTATGGGTCAGACAGACTCCTCCCCTGCAGTTGAAGTAATTATTCTTCTCCAATGTATTTTATTTCATCTTGTCATTTACTTTTCCACTTTTTAGGGCTTTTCAGGGTTCAGATCACTTGCTATGGCTAAGCTGCCATAGTTCTCTAGCTTTTACTAGGAGCTCATTTCCTCCAGATTCCTCATCATCACTGTTCTCTTCTTCAGAAAGTCTCTAATTTTTTTTCCTTCTCTCAAGCTGCCCACAACCAGTCTGATAGACTCTAAGGACAAACCACTACAGAGATGACCAGCTACCTCAATCCTGATTTTTTTTTTTTTTGGTCTATATAACTTAATATAGCAGAATTCCCCCTCCTCACCTCAAAGGCCCAGTCTTAAAAAAATCATCACCATTTGTGATGAGCCTGTACAACATCAAATACATCTTTCTCCTACGGGTACAACTTGGAAAGCATCCTGAACAATACATAGGCATGAATCCGTTAAGTATCATGCTTTCAGCACCAGGTTCAGCAACTTTAATTACAGAACCAATGTTGCTTCCAGATTACATAAAAAACTTGGTCAAAGAACTATAAACCTCTATTGTATAGAATGATTTCTAGTAAAATAAATAACCAACAAAAATACTCAAGATTAATTTCTGCAAGTAAAAAAAATATAATCTAGAAAGAATTACATACAGAGAGAAACAAAAGTTGAAAGCCTAGAAGAATATCAATAGTTAACAGTCTTGCAACTCCTTGGATAAACACGAGGGTAAGAGCATATTCATTCTTCCCTGTGTTTCTAAATCCATGCTGAGTGATATGGCCTTATTTCAAGTTGAAGTAGGAGCAGAAGTGGAACACACATTCCTGCAGACAAATAAGCATTTCACTTCATTACAGAACAACCTAGAATTCATTTGCTGCAAACCTCCATTATCTTGAGCAAAGGGATAATGCAATTCAGCTGTACTTCTCTGCCATGGGGAGGCCCTTATAAGCACCACCTGCACTGCTAGTACTCTGAATTAACACGTTAGTTTTCTAGCAAAGAAACAGATCATGCCCTAATCTACAATGCTGAAGAATAAGGAAATTTTTCTGCAAAAGTATCATACATCTTACACTTTCACAAGGCCAAGGCCACTTCAAATATAGATTCCTACTGCAAAATCTTTCTTTAAGGAAGGCTCAGTGCTGGCACAGGAGAGATTTGATTGGGGGTTTTCTGTGGTTTTTTATTATACACACAATACAGGATAATAAGTGTAAATAGCTGTATCAATGTACAAGAGAAAAACATTCTTAATTTTTAGTTCAACTTCATATACTGCTCTTCATTTACCTCAAAAATAGAGATGGATATTGTTCAGTCACAGTGAACCCAGTGACCACAGCCCATCATTAAATATAATATCAGCTACAATTTCCACTTCAGCACCAATTGAAGTATCACCTTATTACACTTTGTGAATTTCCACAAGCCCTCCAAGTTATTTTTGACATCTTTGACTCTGATCCTGCCAACACTTACACACATTATCTTAAGCCTACTGAAATCCATACCATTATGCACAGCACACAAAGAAGTACATGCATAATTTCAGAAATGAGGACTTGATTAATTGTTCAGTACAGAAGCAAACCCCTTCAGATGTGATGTGTACAGGTTAGGGGGGGAAAAAAAAAAAAAGAAAAAAAATCAATACCATATCTATTGTTGTTCCAAGTGTTAGCATCTTTTAAAATTTTCTCCATACCCTTCCACCCTCCTACACATATCACCTCCTTTACATTCTCCTTAAGTGCCTAAAAATAACTAGCTATGCATATGGTCTGAGCACCACAGCCCTATACCATGTAACTGGGGAGAAAGTATTTTAGTTTGCATAGTTGACCTCACATCCATCATCAAAAGATATTTTTCCATGAGTTATTTTCTAGACTCAGACATTTAGCATAGGCTGTAGATTTGGCAATTGCAGAGTTCTGCACAATCCAGGGGGAAAAAAAAAAAAAAAAAAGCTTTTTGTTTGGTAAAACTCCCATAAACTACAAATAAACAAAACAAACAACAAAAAAACCAACTTGTGAAAGTGTTTTTTTTTCCCTCCTGCACACTCTTGCAATATAAAGGGACCTAAAATTATATATTTAATTTCCCTCAGTTTAAGGAATTTTCTTCATTTTAGAAAGTTTTCACTGACATTAAAAACCAGTCTAAACTTATGATTCCACTTAGCAGCATATACTACACCGTATTCAGGAATACAAGACTAAGAGCATCTTTGTTCAGCTTCAGTACAATGAGAAAAGCAGCAAACACCTCAGTCAATGTGCTCTCAATTTTTTCCTACCAACAAGCTTACCCTGGTTAATGTCCTTTCCTCTGCTCCTTCCCCTTCCCTAACTAGATGGCTGGTATTGTGAAAGGGGAAGCTGCAGGATCTTTATCAAAAGTGGTGTTTTGACTTAGAGCAAGAAAAAAAGCAAGGGAGTTGTACATCTGAGTCGATGTGTGTCCAAGAGTACTAGAGAAATGCTTTGAAAGATTCTTCCTTCTGCTAAAGAAGTTCTTAGGTCACAGTCTCAATTTCTCACCATCAAAGAGGCACACCTTCTATTTTACCTAAAGAACAACCATTTTACTTAGATTTATCCTCCACATGACCTCCTAGCCATGTAAAATCAGCAGTGATTGCAATACAAACACCATGGCTGGGTCACAATCTTGTAAGGGCTGTGCTGTAGTCCTGTTGCCAGCTACAGCCAGGACTGGAAACATGTACTGCACTTCATGGATCTGAGGCTGTACTATAGAACCTAGCACTTTATTAAAAATAAAGACACTCTAATTTATGAAGAGTTTTAAAAAAGGGCAACACAATACATCCATGACAACCTCCACTCATTGTTTCCCCCTCCCTGCCTCAAAGCCCCAGTCTTAAAAAAAAAAAAAAAATTTTTACTTACTGTTTGTGCCAAGCACAAGGCTCAACGCACCTCCTCCCAACACATACATTCTAACCAAATGCAACCCACACTCACTTATTAAGGGAAGCTCATTAACTCTGTCAGTTTTCAGCTGGTGGGGCTCATCAGTCTCACCTGAGGGGCAACTCCTTCCTTTCCAGGAGGCAAAGGGCACCACAGCATCTCCTGGGCTGCTGACACCGCCCTTGTCCAGGGCTCCCAGGAGAAGCTGGGGCAAGCCCTCACCTTTCTTCCAGCTCATCCACAGCAACCCCCTCCCATGGGGTGCCTGGGTCCATCAGCCGTGGTCTTTGGTTGCACTGCACCAAGCAGAGCTGCAAGGAGAAGGGGAGAACAGTGATCTCTGGCTCTCTCAGCTGCAGTGCCTGAGGAATGCTGCCTGCCCCACCCCTCGGGGCACAGCGCAGAGGGATTGCAGCCACAGCTCACCCCTGCACCTCCCTCACGCACCCGGCCTGCTTCAGCTCCCAGCGCACGGCCAGGTCTCGTCACCTCCCCAGCCTTCTCACAGAAGTGCAACAAACCACCTCACACACCACAGCACGCACCAGCACGTGCCAAAAGCTGTGCCATGCCGGCACTGTTGGCTGGTGCCAGCCACCCGCACTGCCCACGGCCACAGCTGATGCCGCCACCTTGGCTCTCCACGCTGCCATGAGGGCTCACTTCTCTCAGGAACCTGGAAGGCGAGAAGCCAGGCCCCAGGACCAACTTTCTGCTCCACCTACTCCCTTAGGGGCAATAAAGTAATTTGTTTTCTTTTCCTCATAGGAAGGAGGACCGGCCCATCTCCTCTTGAGCCACACCAGCAGGTTCAACAGCCCCAGGCTGTTCCCACTCATCCCAGGCTCTAGAGGGTCTCAGCTCTCCCAGTGTGAGAGTGGAAGCCGTGCTCACTACCCAGCACACCACGTCAAAAAAACTGTGGAGGACAACCCCTGTTTCACTTGCATTGCCCACACTGCCCCACAGTTCCCTGTGGCATTAATGCACATGTACCTTCCTTGCCATGAAAACCCTGGGGCTCCTCACGTGCCTAAAATCCATCATGTGCTCAAATGCTGTAGAAACTGCATCTTGATATGGGTTTAACTGTAAAGTTTAGAGGAACTATCTGTATGATCAGCATTAATCACATCAAGTTCTGTTTTGAAAATACAACTCACTAATTGATAAGAGTTTTCCCAAATTGCTTAGAAGATTAATAAAATAATCAACTTAGCAGAGGGGAAGGAAAACCACAAACTATTCCTGTAAGGAAATCACTTTATTGCCCATACATGTGAATGAGCTGTTTTAATGCTCAGGTTCAATGCCTCTTCTGCATTTAATCTCTTCCCTTTTATGTCCTACTCTGATTTTTTTTAAAAAGACTTTCAGGCTTTATAAAATTAATTATACAAATCATTAGTATTAAAAAGGTAATATAATGGTTTCAAGAACAAGCTTCACAGACTATCTGCATATTTAATCATCTCTGCTAATAAATTTTTAATCACTCATTGAGTTCAGGTTCTTGTCTTGAAGCTTAACTTGATAACAAACCTAGCAACTGGTAGAACTAATTGGTACAGAGTAAGTGAATAATTTATAAGAGGAAAAAGCACTGGGTGTTCTGGAGGTGTGCAGAGACCACAAGTCACAGATATTTCTGGGAGGAAGCATGAAAACAGCGGCTGATTACAGGAATTTCGTGATACACTGCTGACATCCAGAGGCCAACAGTCAATACTGTTCACATATGTGAGCCAGGCTGTAAAGCTAGATTCATTAAGTTTTAAATATTCATGTATTTCATTAAAGTTAACATTAATTGCACTACCATACACATTGATTATGCATAGACCATAAGTGTTTAACCTCTGAAAGCTTACAAGTATATTCAAGTAATGGGGTATGTCCCATCTTCGATGATTTCAGTGAAAGCTTCAGCTACAAAGTAGAAATTAGAAATGGAATGCATTACAGTGTGAGTATTAGAACAGTAGTTTGAAATATCAGGACAATAATAAAAATAATTATTTTTCTAACTAAACAGAAATGCTGTAAATTGCTTTATATTTTTCTAAACTAAATTAGTAAAGGTAACAAAAGTTACAAATCAGATTTCTTCCAGACAAGTGCTAGACTGATTTGCAAGTTTTATCAATAAATAGGTTAAAACAGTTAAAACTAATTGGTGACTGTGCGGAATCTGTTTAGATGAAGATGAGTAGCTTTTGCCAATGTAACAACAAAAAAAGACCATTTTCTTGAAATTAGCTGATTTCAACTCAAAAGATACACCTCAATACCACGGACACTACATACTAATTCTACCCCCAAGGGAAGCACAAAATGCTACAATTCTTAAACCAGGATGTAACAGACATTTGACACAAATTCAATTATCCTTGAAAGATACCACTTGTAGTCAGTTACATACATAATCCTCTTTTATTTAATGAGTTAAAGCTCTCTTTCAAAACATTTAGTTGGACGACTTGAAGACTTACTACGTTTCAAAAAATTCATTAAGTGACTTAATAAGATTGTTAAGTAAAAACATTCAGAAGTTTAAAAATGTCATTTAATGCTGTCCGTGTAACCTTAATTCAGGCCATGTATGCATATGCGTTATGAAAGCAGTGAATTAACTTTTAATCTCCTTTGAGCCAAGAAGATTTTAAGATTTGAAACCAAGGCACAAAGGCCATGCCAACAAATGCAATGCTGAGCTTTAGCGCAGTCTCTGAACTAGCTCACATCTCGCAGCACATACCCCTGCAGGGCTAATTACCCCAGATAGCAAGCTGGACTCCAGCAGTTATGCTGCTTCTAGTACCTCTGCATGGCAAGCTCAGTTCTCTCTTCCTGGCACTGCACTACACAGACACACCCCCAGAACAGAAAATTAGAATTCTGAAGAAAGCATGAGAAGCTTTTCAAACACCGTGCTTCAAACTAGGTGTTCTGGCACTCATTTTCCATCAAGCTAAGGTAAAAACACATCAGTTCTTAAAGTATTAGAAAAAACCTTTCTGCAGATAATACCAGTTTCTACAGTCATTTTTTTGGGGGGAAAAAA
The DNA here is from genome assembly GCF_003031625.1 of Empidonax traillii. NCBI lineage: Eukaryota > Metazoa > Chordata > Aves > Passeriformes > Tyrannidae > Empidonax > Empidonax traillii. The sequence goes on from NW_020955226.1 coordinate 898,755, forward strand.
AAAAACTATCCCTAACACTCCATGAGGTAGATATAACATTGTCTATATTTTGTAGAGGAGCAAATGTTGGAGACAGATAGACTGGCTTGCCAGAAACCGTACTGATTACTGCCTGAGCTGCTAACAACTCCTGATTAGCCAATTCTCTTTGTGAAGGTGAGCACCAAAGTGTAGTATTCCTAATTAGAAGCGACAGTTAACACACTGAAGTTCTGTTTAAATAGCATTGCCCACACCCTGAAAGAACTTTGTGGTCAGAAATATCCTGGGCGGTCTCACAAAAATTCCATGCTGCCTTTCCTGACCAGAAAAATACTGGTTTCTAGCAAGTATCTTTCAAGTCACGTATCAACCACTTGTACCATTTAAGATATTTGCAAGTAGTTTGTGATATCACGATACTGGGGCTTTTGAGGAGTGGTATTTGGGGAGGTTTTTTACACATTAAGACTACCTCCTTCATGCTTCTTCCTTTAGTAACATTTAGACAAGGAGGTAGCCTAGATTTTATTAGTTTTACTTGTTTGTTTTTTTCTGGCATAGTCACACATAATCACAGAGTTCAGGAAAGGTATGCACGTTCATATAAGAGATAATGGTATTTTCAGCAACATTTCTGTTTAGACTTTAATTAAGAGAACTGTCAAAATGCAGGAAGCAATACTTTGCAGTGTAAGAATTTTTGACAGTTAAAAACTTTCAAATGTCCATATCTGACGCTCATTAAGCAACTACTTGGTTGGGGGGGTGTTATTTATTTCAGTTTAGTTTCAGTGGGGTTTTTTTTCAATTTCACTTGTGAAACAAGAACTGGAAAAGCAGGCAAAGCTTTTAGATGGTTGATGTCTCTACAATGTGTGACAGAACACCTACACTCTCTTTTCTTTTCTGATAGGTCCAAAGGTGACAAGAACTCACTCACTGAGCAGTTATCTTCTCTACCAAGCACGCACACTTAAATACAAATAAAAATTATGGCAAAGCTTTCACATGTCCAAGGAGAAATGGATTACAGTAGACAATTCATTTGGCCATGATGGTAAAAAAAGCCTAGGGATGCAGAGAATGTTTCTCATCCTATATCAATACCCAAAATAACACTACCTGAGAAGTAATCACATTATTGAAGTGAATCTGAAGAGGCTTTAATTAAAATGGTATTTTTTTGTTAAGTACAATTTGAACTTTTATTTGACGTTTAAGAGTTAAATTTATTAGACTATAAAGAATTTTACAAGGCATTCCTAATGTAATGAGCTTAGGCACCACATATGTTGCATCTTTGGTACACATTAGGAAAAGTAGCTTTTTTAATGAGCTTTAAAGACTGCATATGCATACCAGAGGAAAAGGTCAGTGATGTGTGGATCAAGTTGGTAAATTAAGTATCACAGTATTATATTATGCCTGCCTTCCACAGACACACAGTAACAAAAACACAGGCTATAGTTACCACACTATTCTAATGCTTCCATCTACATGGCCTTGTCAACTTACACACACTGGCACTGCTGTGCCTTGGGTCCAACTCACTCCATCCCTTGCCCAGGCCTCCTTTGCCTTCTCTGCCCAGCAGCTCCCAGAGCAGAACAGATGGTGTGCCTGACAGTCAGAGAACCCAAGCAAGCACAGGAAGGGGGGCTGAATTCAGTGTGATGGCCCATCCCCAAATACCACCTTTTACTCCAGCTTTTGCCTCACACAGAGATACCCAGGACAATGTCCTGAACCCTCATGACAAGATCAGATCTCTTGGACAGCAAAGCATCAGAACAGGGATGCCTCTTTCAGTCCAGGTCCCACTCCACTTGAGTTTTTGTTCAAGGGTGGAGCAGTATCATCTCTCTTTCAAAACACAAATACCAAAAGTATTTCCAATGCTATAGTCCCAAATTTGACTTGGTCTACCATCTCAGTTCCTTTTAGTTGGAATGTCAGATACTTGGTAATCTGCGAAGTCTGGTTGACTGGCAGCTACATTAACATTTTTATTTTGTGATAAATAATAAAACAAGCTAGGAACTAACTGCAAATACACTTTCACAAGGTTTTCAGCAGAGTCAAGTCCACTGAATTTACTTTCATTTGCAAGTACTGTAAATATTGTTAATTTGCAAATATTATGACATTACCCTTATTTTTAGAGGGCAATTGAAGTTGATTCCCTTCTTAACTGTGAGTCCACAGTACTTAACAGGTCTCTCACTCTCCCTCTCTCTGTGTCAGAGACTATAGGTACGCACTAAACCATATTATGCACTACATAATAGTTTATGCATGTTTATACATTCCACACCAAGTAAGTGACACTCCAGCTCTGTACAAAGATATAGTCATTAGAGAAAAAAATCCTTTAAAGTATTACAACAATAATAGCACAACTCAATACAACTGAGCAGTTATAAGTGGTTTTAATGATTTTTCACTTTTTGGATATGATAATCCTCAAAGTAGCATTCAAAAATATAGTGCAAAATATTTATTCATTTTATTTACAAATAAAATGTGCAGTTCAGCTTCTTAACCTCACCACAGTAAATGTTATTCTTCTACGTGATGAACAGAAATTATGAGAAACATTTATAGAGACAAAAAGTTAATTTTAAACCTAAGAATAAAGATCTTTCTTCAGTTGTATTTTTGTAGGAGATAGACAATATTTTTCAAAACTGTTTTCAGCTGAAAAATAAAAACCAAAGTACAAGAAAACACTAAAGAATTACATAGGAAAGAATGGTTTTTTAAAACCATAAAGTTACTTTTGCTGTGACAATCACAAAGCAAAGGTCTTATCTATATAGAATATAAATTTTTTTTGCAGCTTAAACATAGAATCTTTAAAATGTAATGCTTTTCCCCCCTTTTTTGCTATACAAATTGCCTCTAGGGGAAAAGTATTCTAGTATCTTCATTTCCCTCTGATGAAACAACAGATGCTTTGGTTAAAGAGCAATTCGTGCGCAATAGTGTTTTAACTTGCAAGGCAGGACTCCTTTATTAAGTTGGTAGAATTCCACTAGCTGGATGAGATCAGTAAATCTGGTATGACCATCATCAAGGGTATAGAACAGCTTCCCATCATCTTCCAACTGTAAAAATGAAAAAACAAGATTCAATAAAATCCTCTTTTGCTATGGTATTTCTTCCTGATTGGAATACTTATTTCAGAAGTGTTCTTATAGACCAATATATTCATAATATTATGGCTACTGAAAGAAGGAAAAATATAGTGATCATTCACACCAATACCAAAAATACAGAAAAAAAACCAACAGAAAATAATGCATTTTTTAACTTCAAGTACACACCAACAAGGAAAGAACAGTTAAATAAGTATAGGAATATTCTTTCTGCATAAACAATGCTACTTTATGCTTTGGAATGACAGCTTCAGTTAATATGAACTCTGAGTTTTTACAGAGAGACACAAACCAACCAAGTTTCAAGTTACTCATAGATTCCAACTTTGCTCCATTCACATTCCATGATTTTCTATCACTTAATTTGTAAGGTGCAATAAGGCTACACACCAGTGCACTGAGGTGTGCTGGATGGTATCAGCTGCACAAGACACAGCCCATCACAAAAGTAACATGCTTGATTTAGTAGCATGTTTTTTCTTGTAGGGGAAAAAAATTTCTGCAGTTCCAAATGCATGGATTAGCACAGATACAGGAGAGAAAGAAGAAACTTCAGAAGATACCTGGAAAGATTCCTTTTGACTTGCAGATGCCTAAAAATTTACAATCCATATTTCCCTATTCTAAGTTACTCAATGTTAGCTCTTGCAGAATTAGGACTGCGCTACTGACTATATAATTTCTTGATTTATTTCCTCTACTGCTGATATGTCTAATATCAAGAAGCTTTAGTGGAAAAGCGACTAATTAATATTCTTGTAAATAGAGGGGGAAAAACTTCTTACACTATTTTTAAAAAGAAAAGGGAAAAAAGATCCTTTCCAAGATTGACAGAGTAGTGAACAGAAGATGCTGAAGTAGGGCTAGCACAGAGTAGCAGATGGTGTGCTAGAGAAAGATGCAACTACCCTACTTGAGTACAGCGGAAGGGAGAAGATATAATTAGCTCTTCTACCTGTAATTATGATTTCTTATCTGCAAGCAGCTGTTGAACTGCTCATGACTCGTGGTTATTCTACCCCTTTCTACCATGTCTGGAAGTAGTTTGTAATTTCTTTATTCTCAGACTTTGATCAAACCAGGTCAAACACTGCTAGTTAAGGAATTACCAATGTGTGCATGTGTAAATTCCTGTGCTCCAGCCAAGAACCTGAAAATGGATTATCATTCTTTGGACTTTCCTCAGGCATGCAATTTTCCTGCCAACAGACAGCAGACAAGGAAGAGTTAACAACTCAAATGTCTAGTTTCCTCCTCCAAGTTAGTTCCAAACCTTGAAATGAATACCAGACAGATTGCTAATTCTAAAGCTATCAATATTTTGCAAAGCAAAAACTCGTATCAAAATTATGCTGCCCAGGAACCTAACACCTTCTGCAAGCTAAGAAGGCTTGTATGAGAGAACATTTATTGGAAAAAGACAGTCCCAGAACTCTGTATCAATTCTACTTTTTTCATATGTAACGGAAGAGCTAATTTAGGGATAGACTACACTGAAGTTAACTTGTATAAACTCAGAGTATAAAGGCTGAAAAACACAGTAAAGGATCCTGAACGTATCCCAAAGGATACGTTCTTTTGAACTTTTTGAACGTTTCTTTTGAACTTTTTACAATCAATTTGCTACCATCCACCTGCAATACCTGTTGCACAGATTACCAATGTTAACATGAGGTGCCTGTTAACACGGGTGAAGCTTGAACTACACAAGCTGCATGCCCTACCTAAAAGGAGACATTTTTAAAATGCAGTATAATCTGAAGCAACCTAAAATTCAAGAGAAAAATAATGCCGTTTGTTAATTTACACTTAGGAGGAAAGTTTTTCTTCTCAATGACTGGAAACAGGCAAGAGTTTAGAAGAACATTGGAATTTGAAATTCCAAGAGGTAACCCTCATCTCCAATTAATAAGATATGAATTTATTGCAGTAATACAAAATGCCTTGTTTCTTAGAAAATAATCACTTCATTTAGGTCAGCAGCAACTGGAACCAGAATCTTTCCCTCCTCAAGGAATAATTTTCTGTACTCCTTAAAGAGCACTGTTCTAGCCAAAACAGAGCATGTGTAAGTCAAGGTACGGAAAACAGCATGAGGGTCCTGAAGGCAACTGGAAATTAGGTGACAGAAAGGAATTAAAATATGCCTGTGTTTGGGGGACAAACAGCTTCCATACTCACATACTTTCCCTGGACTAAGCTGTTCTCACTATAGATTTATTTTTTTTCTGGTTACTAGCATAGAAGAAATTGCTTTACTTAAAAAGCAATTAAAAAAAAATTACTTCAAGTAGGACAGGTTCTGCAATGAAGTGGTATGGGTCTTCTCAACCAAGAGTATGGTGAAATGTGACCCAAGTATGTAGACAGTTATATCAAAACAAAGAATTCCTGGTTCCTCCAAAGATCCCACAACACGAGAGCAAGGTTTTAGCATAAGTTTTTGAAGGGAAAAAGAGTATCATCCATTTCAGAGAAAGCTGAAGACAACTGCAGCTTCCTGCTACATCTGGTCCAAAAGAAGAGAGGGTCTATTTCCTGATAGGGAAAGAAAAAGTCGTCTCAAATTTGAGAGTTAAATGACATCCTAATAAAGAAGAATCGTACACTATTTGTATGGAGTTCAGGAGGTTTTCTAAACCTAACAACAGTTATTCCAAAAGTAAATACTAGAAGTTACTACAGTCAGTAGAAGCATAGAGATCTTACACCTTGGATTCTTATCACAGATCATATACTGATGCTCACGTGGGGGCATATCTCTTTGGGATGAAGGACTCCTCCATTGTCTTTATCTAAACACAACAAAATCCTGGACTGTTCTTTTAATTAAAATGATTCACTCCTCTTTGCTTCCAAATAATGCTTCCATTTTTTATTCTACAGGAACTTGTTTTAAGGGAGGATACCACCTACAAGCTCTAGGTAAGGCATATAGAAATGTGGTGAATGATGACAAGGGATTAACAGATCAGAAACAAAAAAAATTTGCCACTACACAAATTTCTACCGAGAAACAGCAGAATCTCAGGAGAAACAGCAGAAACTTCAGCAGGAAGAAATAAGGATGCTAGAGTATTATGTGGTCTGGAAGAAAAGTTCTTGTGAAGAGAGATGAAAAAGCTATGGGTCTGCTCAGTTATATCAAGCATCTGTGGCCAAAACACATAATGCTTAAGTGTTTCTCATCTCAACAGAAGCAGCATGTAAAAAATCCTGCATAAACCACCTTGAGAGAGGGTGGAAGCAATGGAGAAGGCTGGCTATTCTGTCAGAACTGGACAGGATGTTCGATGAAAACTGATAGAAATATGATTCCAGTTTAGGGAATTTCAGCTTACCTATAAAGTAGATGGACTAAATAAGGATATCAGTGTTTTGGTTTTTTTACAAAATTGTCCCACTGAAGAAGACCTGGACATGAATATATCATAATAACATGAATCAAGAACAAAGGTCAACAAAATATGTTTGACTACAAATATTGAAACTATCCTGAACAGATGAGTCAGTGAGATATAGACACACATCGCAGACAGTCCAAAACAGATGACTAAGAAATAGTGCACATACTGAAAAATGAAAAGGCAACATGACCTCTATTAATACATGATTTTCATGCCATCAGGGTTGCTTCTATTCCTGTTGAAATAGATTTGTCTGGTTTTTCAAAAAACTTTTTTGGATTTCATACTGCTAGCCAAGCTTTAGAACAAACCAAAAGCAAAGATCAAAAATGTTCAAGTCTACTAAAGAATACTAATTCTATTTAGTGATACAGGTTTACATCTTCCATAGAGCAGCAAGAGAAAAAAAAAAAATCCATCAATACTCTATCACAGTTATTCAATACATAAACTGAAAAAATTTACTTACTGGTACAATTTGAAAATGTTTTATTTTTAATCCATGACTCAATGACAATACAAATGTTTTGGGGTTACTTTGGCTATCACGTACCAGGAATACCCTAAAAGAGATTGAAAATTTTCACAGTAAGATCACTTGAATCCTTTTGTAAACATCCAGTTAAATCTGTTTGAAATTCATTACAGTAAGTATTAGTGAAAAGCAAAAATAATATCAATTATGTAAGTTAGGCTTTTAATCAGTATTTCTTTGCAAATGTGTCACTGGGAATAATTTCTCTTAAATTCTTCACCTTGTCTATTATGTGAAAAACATGCATTCTCAGAATAAATGACACTGTAGGCGTTAGTTTTTACACTGCATAGAATTACAATGCATCTCTTCAGACAGAAAAGCACCCTCAAAGTTTGTGCTTCAAACAAAAGTTTTTTTTGGACTCTGACAGTTATTTAAATTGCAAGCATTATAGGGAAACTTCAAAAGGTAGTTAAACAGGAATTTTACAGAAAAGGTAATGAGAGACATATCAGAATGTTTTCCACGTCTGGCCAATACTCATAAATGCACACTCACTTCTGCATAGCACCAAAATTCCCACCAAGACATAGTTACATCCTGCTTGCTTTATGGAATCATTATTTAAATCACAACACTTTCAATGGCCAACAGTGCCACCACAACTACTTGACTGATAACTTATTCCAACCAGGGCATTGACAAACATAATTTTGCTGTAATTTTGATAAAATAATCTGGTATAGGAAAGGATGATTATGAATATGAGATAGTTTTCATCAAATCCCCTGGTTTGGAATGTCAGCAGAGAACAGTTTGGTGGACAGAGGGACCTGATAGACAACTTTGTAGTGGAGAGAGTATGAACTGCTTGGACTGCGCAGGTCTGGAACTGTTGCAGCTAACCAATGTACCAAAGCAGGGAATAGAGGGGCAGCCACTGGCAAGCAGGCTCCTCTTTTGGGACACAAAAGAAATGGGCAAGATGGACTTACAGGTATCAATCAAGTGAGTATTAGTGAACACCTACTTTTGCCCCACCACACACCAGAAATGAGAGCCCAGCTACTATATATAAAAATAAAGAATTTCAGGAAAAGAAAGCCACCAAAGGTTTACAGTGGATTTTCACTGACTACCGGCATGGCTCCAAAATACCAGTTTCGTTCTCAAAGTTTGTAAGAGTCCTACTTTTCCAAAGTAAGAAAATACCTGAAATTAAGAAATTTGGAGTCCATAATCATTACCATTTCTATCAAAATCCCTATCCAGACTAATTTGGAGCTCTGACAGTAATTCAGTTATTCCAGAGGGATAACTGCCAACTCAGCATACGGCAAGTACAAGTACAAGCCAGACGTCTCCACTGCCGCGGGCTCTGCGAGCTGGCTCGCTCTCCCCACCTAGTGGCCTCTCAGCCTCCCCGGGACATGAAGGAAATTGTTCAGAACACAGTTACGATAAATCATTTGCATTAACCTACATATTTTATATGTTTGTCATTAATTATTCAGAAAAATGACACTTTGTAAGTATGTGACGCTTTGCAGATATCCAAAATGGGGTGTCTATACTCAAATACTGGGATCCATATTAAATGATACACAAAGTAAACACATTGATTAGGATTTATGTTCCCTCTCATCAGTTCTTTTAAAGTATAGTTGCTTACTTTTTTCCTTAACAGCAAAGATAAGCAACATTTCTTATCCTTCAGATAAAGAAATCTTTACTCTTTCCTAACTTTATCACAATAGACCTACTTTAGTTGTCAAAGAACCTTTAAAAACTTTATTATGAAGAAAGGGTTGTAGTTCACAGAATCTTAGAAATGTTGGCTGGAAGGAGGTTTCTAGACATGCTAGATGACTCCAGTCAACTGCTCCCTAATAAAGTTCTCTAAATGACCAGTTGCATTTTCTTATGGGCCTTTTGGTAATGCTCTTATCCCATTCATCAACCAGATGCTGATCAGCTCGCAATCCTGTTAACCATTTATCACTGAGAAGTCTTCAAACATCCTTTAGAGGGTAAAGTACAAAATCTACAACACTGCTATGAAAGCTTCTTTAAGAAAGTTGTTTTCACACCAGAACAGTAGATCCAAAAACTTTATTCCTTCATAGCGTGCCTTAAGATTGTTGCTGTCCTTAATTCTATTACTGGGTTATCCAAATACTGAGACTACTGTAGATCCTTTATATAATAGTCCCTTTATCTTCTATAAACCATCACGAACAACATATTGGTACACACAGTATTGCAGAGGCCCTACTACCTCTGCCATATACGCATGAGAATTCCTTGCTTGGGATCACCTTAAAAGGCTCAAGATGGATTATTCTCCCTGCCCCCACTCCCAGAACAGTTTTATTATTCCCATCAGAAATGGCTGTATTTCTGGTCCTAATTCATTCTTTCGGCCCATCAAAAAACACAGCATTAGTCACATGATGTCATGTATTCATTACCTCATTGTAACTCCCGGATATGTATCTGACAGCATATGAGAGCTCATACTACCAGTGTTCTAGTCAGTTCTAGACCGTCCTCACAAGAATATCATCCTTCCCAAAACCACAGTGCATAGCTATGAATAGAGCCAAGAATATCACGTAAACAACACTGTACTAAACTAATGCTAACAAGGTATTCACTTGCTCATTTCAAACACCATTGCTCTTTACTCACCAAACCTCCTGGGTTTCATTTACTCTGTAAGAAATACACTGGAAGATTAGCAGGCCTGGAATGACATCCTGCTCAGAAATACATGGGGGATGCATCCCCATGTCATGTCCCTCTCACGTAACAAATGCAAAAATAAATGCAGAGTATAGAATCAGTTTCAGGATGATTAGCCAGGCCTAAAAACAGGACCCCTGAAATTAAAAAATAAATAAAAATACAAAAGTGGAAGACTAATTAACAATTCTTGCACTGAGTATGACTGGTTTTTTACCCCTTTCCTTCCATTCACTTTTTTTTTTTCCTAGAACCCTTTCTTTAGATGTAGAAAAGAGTATTACAACATACTTAGCCTAAAACTGAAGGAATTTAACCAGCAATTGATGTTCCAGGTACTTAACTGAAAACAGACTCAAAGAAACTAAGAGTTTTATGGAATTACTCACTGAATGAAGGAGGTCCAAGTTTACATTTAATACAGGAGTAAGGATAAAAATACACGAATGAAAACCAGGAGGATTTGAACAAAGAATACGTACTTACTTTGTAATTTTTTTAAATTAATATTTAAATGAGAGAAAAACAAAAGCCTTATCCTAACATTTACTGTTTACTATTAAAGGATGATACAATTTTTAGTCAATTCATGTGAAAAAACATACTTTCTTTCAATGTCTGTCCCAGCACAGTTCATCTCAGAATAATCTTTTCAGGCTTGCTTTCATTCTTTCATCACTAAGAGATACAAAAGACACTGGTGCCAAAGTTGACAGTTCCCAGAGAATATTGTGCAAATACAGAGCTCAAGTGCTTGGCTCTGAGCGGACATAAGTAATCAGTCAGTGACAGAATCAAAGTCTTAGATCACCACTTTATTGCTTCCAAACGATATAAAATAGAAACCAACAGATCCCCAGACAGCCCTATATAAAAGAATTTTTATTCCTATTAGGTTAGTGCAAACTCTTCCTTCTTCCAACTCCTCTCCAATAAAAAGCAGGAGTTGTTGACTAGGAACATGTAAAGCTATGTAAAGAATTAACTTACCCATCTACAAGTCCATGCTGCAAAATAAGTCTCTGAGCCTCTTCTCTAGAGATTTTATGATGAAACCACGACTGAGATCTGTGTATAGCTGTAGAAATAAAGATCTATGAAAAACATTTTCCCCTTACTGAAAGACCCAGTTATTATATTTCTCTAGCAATTAATTAACTCACACATACCCATGTTAGACATGGCAATAGGACTACCATGTGAGTTGAGCCGGAGACACCCTCTCCTCTGTATGAGAGAGAGAAGTAAAAACATGATTTCAAAGCTCTTCTGTTAAAAAAAAGCAAATCAGAAAATAATATTCTGGTAAAGCAAAGGTGTTTATACCCGCCATGCTAATCCTTCTTCAACTGCAACCGAAAGGGCTTCCGTTGGATTTTCTATAATTCTGCTTCTGTGTCCTGAGAAATCCATTGCTACTAAAGAATTTTCTGAAATGCTTCTCTGTAACAAAGAAAAATAAATTAGTTTGCTCATTTTTTACAAGATCTACCATTTAAAAGCGAGATTCTGAGAAAACACTATGTTTTGTAAGTGATGTTTCAAGTATCGGCAGTGTTTCCCATCAGAGTCAAACTCATTTTACCCTAGGGAGCATTTGTAATTCCAGTATGCTGCAGCAAAGCTCAATTTTACAATGTGGCAGGACAGACCATCTTTCTGCATTACTGCAATGGATGATAAATACATTGCTTTACCATAAACTCTATTTATATTTTTAACTATAACTAGCCCTTTGCATGTCAAAGCAAGTCAGGAAACTGTTATCAAGATGTCCAAGTAAAGGGAAAAGAAGAAAAAATATAAAATTCTTACACGCAATGCTCAAATTAAAAAATATTCAAAATATTTCATTATAAATGTCATAAATTTATATATTTGATACATAAACTTCCACTCCAATTTTACCAGATTTAAGCATTGAAACCAGCAATTTCTATTGAGTATAATTTCTATTTTAATACAACCCTTCTAACTCTTATCACAGACTCAATAAATGCAGCATCAGTCATGAAAAAAAACCTTGTGTTTTTTTCTCTCAGTGACAACAGGATGAAAACATTGAAGTTTGACAAAACAGTCCTAAAAATCACCAAAATCTTTCTCAGAAACCAAGGTTTACAAAATCAAGTTTCATTTGGATTGTAACAGCTCAAATGTTGGCAGGCACTCGAATATCTAATAACTGAAAGAACATTCTAGCACTCTACAAGTTAAAGCAACATCTATACACAAGAGGTCCAGATTTCCACAGGGTTAGTAAAACTTCCCAGACCCAAAGCAGCTCGGTTTTGTTCTTGGTTACAATCATGAATACAACTAAAAATGGAAGAGAGCAATTCCATAGTTCTGGGTAATTCCTGATACTGTAACTAAGGTCTCTCTGAGTAACTCTGACTTGCAAAGAACTTCGCAGAAGTAAAAAAATGAGGATAAAATAAAATGTTTGCCTCCAGCAAAGTGAAGGAAACTTTTTGTAGCTGACATGGTTGAGAGTTATTGAGAAATGTGAAACATGGAAGTGGCTCCCTCCTGAAGCACATTTATTAGTGTGTGCACTCGATCCCCAAGTTTATTCAACACGGTGTTTAATTTGTGAGTTATACACAAGGAGAAAGATAGTGCCATTGTTAACAGTGCTTATAGATTCTGCCCGTGTTAGAAGCTATGGGAGCTAAATGCACACAACAGCGTAAGAGGAGAGAATCAGTAATGGCTCCCAGGTCCACTGTAAGAGCACAGCTGCCAATTGCAACAGCTTCACAGAACTGAAAGTAAAGACACAGAGTATTAAGCACAATTCTGAAGCCATGCTTATTAGCAATATTACTGAAGACTATTTTTGTGAATGCCTGTAATAGCAAATGTGGGTATTAGGCATTTTACTAGCAAGAAGTATAATAAAAGCTAAAAAAAAAATCTGCCATAAAATCATTGTCACAGGTCCCCACAACAAGTAATTTTTATCCTATTTAGCCAAAAAAAAAAAAAAAAAAAAAAAAAAAAAAAAAAAAAAAAAAAAAAAAAAAAAAAAAAAAAAAAAAAAAAAAAAAAAAAAAAAAAAAAAAAAAAAAAAAAAAAAAAAAAAAAAAAAAAAACAAAAAACACAAAAGGGATATAAATCATCCATGAAAAAGTCTGAAATCAAATGACTCCTAAAGAAGTGGGATAACATAAGATATTAAAGAAAAGGACAATTCCAACTATCTGACTGAGGAGATGGACACATAGGCTGTTTTTATTCCATAACCCAGTCCTGCCAAATTATGATCTTACTCTGAAGTCCAATCATTATTATACCACTTGGAATTCATCTCAAGTACTTCATATTTTATGATTAAAAAAAAAAAATTAAATACAAAGTATGCTGAAGAGAATTTTTTACAACTTGCTTATTCATCCTTTACAGCATATGTAACCTTAAACACTTTACTTCTCTTTTAATGCATTTATAGTTCTGCTGCTTTGTTTTCAAAATTCTCCTTTCATTCTTTTTGAGAGTGGGAGATCTGACAAAGGGAAAAGCCTTTTAACTGCTCCAAACTACCCAATTTATGTTAAGCAAGTAAATTAATTTATTAGCTCTCTAGTCAACTCTGACAGCCCTAAAGATTGCAGCAAGCATTCGCACATGCAAGATTTGGAAGGATCAGGTCAGTAGTATAACTGACACAAGTTACTTAAAAACAGCATGACGGCAGAAACATTTATTTATTTATTTATTCATGGAGCTACTGTGGGACATACCATAGATGATAAATTCAAAGGGCTGCAGCCACTTCTACCGTGATATGGTTGCATGTAATTCTGATACAGCTGCATCCCATACTAAAACCAGAAAATAACATGGTTAGCATTTTAAATTATGAACTTAAGCCAAGTAAGCTTTTTTTGAGATGTAAAAGATAACACATTCTTTTCTTCACCATTAAAACCAGGCACAAACACTGCTAGGATAAGGAAATGTACATCATCATTGTTCCTCCTGCCTTTATAAGTGTACGCTCTGCATTAAATACTATTCACTTAATATGCTAACTTACCTATTCCTATTTTGTCACAAACACAGACACATTTTAAAAACACTGAAGTTCCCTTCTTTTGTATTCTTTTTGCTTCGTTCAATATTCAACAAACTCACTGAATCCAACATAGTTGCACAGAAGTATATGCTTAATGTTAAATATTTTCAGGACTGGGACATCATTTCGTCCCCTACAAACCCCCCAGCAATTTGGTCTCTCTCTGCTCATTGGGATAAATATAAATGAGCTTTCAGAGTAAAAAACTGATATGGTTATTGCATGGAAACCTAAAATTACGTTACTTCTTTACTGCGCAGCATCAAAATATCACACACTCAGCTTCAGAGAGAAGTTAACTCACACAGAAAAATTACCTTAAGCAACCTAATTGCTGTCATCCAGCAGGTCCTACTTTGTTCATCATCTGCACAGAGCTGTTTCAGGTCTCTGGTTCCTCCTGATTTGTTAGGCTAGAAGGCCACAGCACATTTTTTTTTAGCATTAATGCATATCTTGAAGATAATACCTGTTGAAATAAAAGCCACTAATTCTCCTATTTTATAATAGACAGCTGAATATTGTTTTCAAAAACCTTAAAGAAACTTAAGCTTACCTAAAAACTGTGGCTTGCTTTAATATGTATCAGAATAATAAGCTTGTACCTTAAAGCAGAATCCATAGTTTGTTGGTGCTCCAGAAATCTTTTTGCCTGTTAAAGACATGTACATATCACTATTGCTGAATTCACAGAAAAACTGCAGATGCCTTGGCTCCTAAAAAGAAAAGCAATGTAATACAGTTAGACTACTTTTAGCCAGCCTCACTGAACAAGAAACTCGGAAGAGAAAGTAATTATTCTGTTCCAAAATACAGTCTTACATACTGCAGTTCTAACTGTGACATCACGAAATCTAGAAAGAGGCAACTCAATATTAATTTTATCATGCAGAGAAAAAAAAAAAAACCAAACTACTTAAAGAGCTTATTCTTCTTGAGAAGGAAAACCAACAAACTACAAATGATATCATTTTTGGGATAACTTCAACTAAATTCAAGCCATAATAATACTAGATTAGGAGTCAAATTTTGAGAACAATATGCATTTCAAAATAAAATATACTTTCACAATCTGAAAAAAAACCATACTGTAATAATTATGGCCCAGTACTATTCCTAACCATTATCTCCACCAGCTAAGGTTAATTATCTTAAGGAACCAAACAAAAGACATTTGCTGAAGTATACAAAACCAGCTCAATGAATACCCTGGCATTAATTACAGCAAATTCAGAACAAGAAAAAAATATTGGTTTAAGTAGTTTAGCTACTTAAAAAAGGTGTCTCAACTCCGATGTTTTATATGATAAGATTTAAAGTACCACCATGAAAAATTTGAACTAGTAGAATGAAAAACTGTCCAGTGACAAATTTTAAGAACTTCCAAAGTCATCCTGTAAAATTTCTAAGTTTAGATAATCAAGTGCTATATTCACTTTTCAGAGCATCTAGTCATACTTCAGAATTTTAACTGGTATTTGAAAATTCATTTTAAAAGGGTACTCTGTTAACTGATTGGAAAAATATTAACCAGAATGAAGCAAACTTGTCAGGCAAAAAGAAAGTGCAGTTTCTAAGACAACACTTTCCCAATTTTATACCTCATTCTCTCTCTAGAGTTTACCTATAATAAACTGATTTTTTTAATTACTATAAATTATTTGGTTATAAAATTTTTTTATTCTTACAACAAATGACAAATAAATACATCTTTGCTCTGACCTCATAGTTCTCACTCTATTTTTTCTTCCTCCCTTACCTTAGAAGTACCTTTAGTAGAAAAATAAAGCCCAGATCTTCTCAAAAGAAAGTACAATTTTTTCCATGATTTTTTTCCCTGCTCCTTTGCATGCAAATAACCATGAATCTCAGGATACGTGCTGGAGCTTAGGAACATCTGAAAGAAAATATCAGACCTCCATTTCTCTTTTCATCCAAAACCAGCTTTCTGTTTCATTAACATACACAGGACTAAGGGGAATAAACCCCTAAATACACTATCACACCACAGTAATTCAATTATGATTGCATCTAATCCCATTAACAGTGCCTCTGATTTAAAGCATGTAGAATGTTACACAACTCCAAGGTATGCTAAGCAAGTTACATATTTATATGGAACATATGGTTTGAAATGAGAGCATTACTTCTGCAATATGTTAACTAAAGCAACAAAACCAGTGTAAGAAGTACTGATCCCATGCCTCAGACCCTATTTATATAAAACTGCTAATCAATGATACCAAGAGAAGAAAAAAAAATATCCCTTCCCCAGCCCCACGTTACAAACCAGAGAAGAGAATTTATCTTGAGTTAAAATTATTTAACAAGCAAACCACAAACTCTGAATCACAAATCCATGAAGGTCAGGCATTAATTTTCAAAAGGAGGGAGTAAAGGTCTCAACATCTGAAGTGGTACTGAAGTTAGAGCTTTAGCTGAACCAAAACCAGAGAAACTGAGCCAGTCCCCAAGACAGGTCCTGCCTCTACTCAAGATACTCCATGGCTTCTCTTCAGCCACTTCAGTGAGACACTGTCAGAGTGCAACACAGCTGTTATCTTGCTGAGGCTTAAAACACAGTTCTACTCAGTTTGCAAAAGTACCCACTAAAAGCTAGCAACCGCGTTAACTTTATTCTAATTCCTTGTAATGCATGTAATTTATCACTCTACTTCCAATAAAAATACTCAGAACCACTACTCTAAACATATTAACCCAGAATTCTTCAATTTCCATATATATGCAAGGGAATCTGTGTTACTGCCAAGGTCTTCAAAGGACCTTGCCCCAGGCTGGCCTGTGGTATCACAAATACTATCTAGGCTTACACAGAGGTAGGGATCAAAGGGGTTTCTGTTTGATATCTGCAGCTTTCATGGCTGAATTTTCTTCCTGTCCGCTGCTATTTCCAGAAAATCTGATTTGAGGAATGAAGCAACAATTACAAGGCAAGAGACAGATTGGCCAATACCGGACTGCAGCAGAATGAAAAACTGAACGTGATTTTGGAAGTACACCAAGTTCTGTGGCCACTAAATAATGCAAACTAACCAAGATACATAAGGTTTCTTTGGCATTTATTGTTTTCCTACCTTGCAGTGAGATGCATGAATGTACCACCTGCAGACCAACCTGAGCTGGTGTGAATGAAGTACCACGGGCAGGCTCTGCTGGCCAGGTGAGTGCCTTAGCCCACAACCAGGAATATGCTATGAACAGCTCCACTGCTATTCATCCAAATAGTTAAATTACAGCAAAAATAGGTACATCTATCTACATGTGCTGCTGGCACACAGCTGTCTGCAAATGTAGTTTAAGCTATTTTAGCCACATTGAAGCAGACGGGTAGGTCTTGGTAGGCGTTCCAGCCTGTTAATCTTCCCATTTGCCACATATTAACAGGTTCACTGGTGGGGAATATAAAGGCTGAATTGAAAAAGTATAAAATTCACAAACAAAGTCAAATGGAAGCTTTAGGATAATCTAAAAGAGTCAATGTATGCAAAAAAACAAAAGAGCATCTTTTTAGGCTTTAATATCTCTGCTGAAGCTGAAAGGAGTGGTTGGCTTCCTGCCTGCACAAGTGTCTTCCCCAGGATTCCTGCCATAAGAGCTTCAAATCAGAAATTCTGTCATGAAAAACACTTTTCTTACTCAGCAGACCAAAGTCGAGGAGCAATACAATGCTAAGCTTCAACAGTAACTGTTGTACCCAAGCTATCAATTAAAATAAAGTAGCAATAATGCTAGGAAAAAGGCAATCCTAAATCCATCTTTTCCTTTCCAAGACAGCTGAGGACTCTGTGAGAAAACAGAACATGAACAAGCTGTAGTCAAAACCATTAACTGTCAGAAAGATGAGCAGTAAAAATATTTCAGAGTGAGAACTGAATGTCTGTAATAAATGCCAAAAATGAACGATAGTAGAAAAGATACCTTCCTTGGGGTGCTTTTGCTGCAAGTTGGTTTTGGTCAGGTTTTTTGTGGCTGTTTTGGTTTGTTGTTTTGGGTTTCTTAGTGGAGGCACATGCAAGTTTACTACAGAAGGGAACAGATCCCTGTTTATTCAGATAAGAGATAATCGTTATAGGACAAAAATAAGAAAAGTCTTCAATACTGGAAGAAAAGGGGAGAGTTAAATGATGGTACACTGCAGACAAGGATTAGTGGTCACACAATATGCAGAAATAAACTTGCACTCCTTGCACCCTCTTCCTCACACAGTGAAATATATAACATGATATGTAGAGTGGTGTCAAATGCCACCATGTCTTTCAGATACGCGACAGCACCAAGGACTCAATTATCATTTGATTAGCTGTAAAACCAACTAATTTAAAACCAAACCAAATATAAAACAAAGCAATTAAATGTCTTTTTTTTTTTTTTGGAAATAAACCTAAACAAATAAACAAAATATCAAATCAATCAGAAAGTGAAAAAAAACACAACAGAACGGAAAAAATATTGAAGTTCTCAGATGAATATAGTAATAAAAACTGCAGAAATCATGTGTCACTCAATGCAAGAAAGATTGAGAGCTGCACTCCTAACTATACAACTTATTTGTCTGCATCTTCAGCATTTTCAAGGAGAGAATGGTTGCAGAAACAGGAACATCTGCTAAGGTGGATGCTTCTTGAGCATTTACAAAGTGTTTTGAAGAGTTAAAGAAGCCATCATTATCCTAAGACTTTGTGAATCAATTTGAATTTGATGACTGATTTCTTCACAGACGTGAGACAGCTGGCCACAATCCAGACCAATGCTACTGGGAATAAGCTGGATTTTACCCTGAACCTGCTGAGAAATTTTGGGGGCATCAAGTAATTCTAGTGAAGAACTGATTCTGATTCTCAGTATTGTCTCCTATAGACTTCAGTGAACCTGAGGAGTTTAAACCAGGAGAAAAGCCAACAAAACCTAGAGTGGAAGATGGAGGAAGGCAACAGGCAGATTAAAACAACATCCAGGAGACTGACAAGAGACTGCAATTCAGTGCATGGCTATTTCAGCCTGAAGACTGGAATGGTGGAGTCTGGTGAAAAACTAGCCAGGGAAAGAGAGACTTTATACGGCAGAGTGATTAAAGACATTAAAGCTTGGCTCTTAATAATAATAATCTTAAAATCTTCATACTACATTCATTTCTTGACATATTTTAAAGCTTTCAATTTGCAAAAATAACCTGAAGCAAGTTCCAAATGATCCATATTGCCTAGCACTAGACATGTACAGAGTGTTGTGTCTCAGAGCAGCTATACTGAAATCAATACAGTGACACACTTCTTTTTTAGGCTAAAGATCTTCACAGCAGCGATTAAATCTCTCTCTTTGGTATACATAGACATTCAGTATATCCCAGACCTAGTATTTTTACTTAGCACATGCTAAATGGATAAGAGACAGGTGACTTCTTTTTGATTTTGTGGCTCTGTTCTACAAAGATGCTCTGATTTAAGGTCATCGACCAAAATACTCACTCTTTTACTTCCAGTGAAATTCAAGAAAAACATACCCGAAAAACATTTTACTTGCTTACAGCTCAATCCACAAAAAGCTGTAATAGTATCAAAGTGATTTTTTAATCACTTGTAAGCATTGAGTTGTTAAAACTAATGTCTCTCTTGATACTTGACTAAGCACATCACAAATAATAATGCAAGCACATTAACTTGTCTTAATGAGAGTTTCCAAGGAAATAGTGACTCACTGTAAACAATTTACCCAACAGCTTCTGCTGAAACATGCACAACGGCTGCACAATCCACCAAGGTATTCTCTACTTTGTGCCTCCTAAGTTTTATTTGATGAAATACAATTAAGCATACAATACAACATAAAAGAGCAACAAAGGAGAGTTTGCAACATATTTTTCAAGCTATCAAAATGGCAAGTAACTAGATATATTTAGAATGATTCTTAATCTTACCCAGAAGCCCTGCACATGTTCTAGATATCACAATATGGGCTTAAGGAAGTTCTGTGCAAGAGTATATGGCAAACCATTCCCTTATAAAAGTATTATTTTTTTCAAATAAAACCAAATTATATTTCAAGGTAAAAAATATAAATTTATATTAATATAGGGGACAGGGTTTTCTAAATTAAATGTTTATGTTAGACTACTAACTATCTGTTATTTAGGTAGCAAAAGTAGAC
This sequence comes from Empidonax traillii, assembly GCF_003031625.1. Classification (NCBI taxonomy): domain Eukaryota; kingdom Metazoa; phylum Chordata; class Aves; order Passeriformes; family Tyrannidae; genus Empidonax; species Empidonax traillii. The sequence goes on from NW_020955226.1 coordinate 918,772, forward strand.
CCATTTTCAGTAGATATGCAGTACTTTTGAAATTACAAAGATTTTATTTAGGTTTGTAAAAATGACTTTGAGATTCGTGTGTGTGTCAAATTTAATTTCCAACAGTTTTTACTACATTTGGGATAATCTTAACCTCTTAATTAATATTCATTTTTATAAGGATACAACTATTTAATACAGAGAAATCCTTTGAGCATTAGTTCTTTAAAATGTTTTCATTTACTGGTGGATGCTAAGGTAGACTTTACCATATAGATTTTTTAAAAAATACAATTTCTGTTTCTTTTACTTCTACCTTAAATATCCTGTGTTACTATGTTGCCTTTCCAGTTATTCTTGATCACCAAAACTCATACATAGTGTTGTCTTAAGACCAGTGGAAGTTCTTCTTCTATTATTTAATTTTTCTAGTGACAAGCAAACAAGAGTGATGTGTATGCTTCCACCTTTATTACTCATTTTTCCCCTCTTTGAAAGTAAGACGATGATCCCTGATATGGTCATTCTGTATTATCACTTCATTATTCTCACTGTAAATTAGAATCTTGTGTCTGCTTAAAAGATGACTAACACTGAGTGACCTACCATAATTTTTTTTGAAGGCTACAGTAGCCTTCAAGCTAACAAATCATACTAGTCAGTCTAAATTTTCTACATGTTAAGTTTAACCATTTAGCTCTTTTTTATATCCGTTTGTATCACATTACAAATTCTTCGGTATTCTACCACAGCCTTATGCTAAGTATGTGCTGAGTACTGCAACACTTTTTAAGGAAAAAGGGTCTTTCATCTAAAATACCCACTAAAGGTATTTAACATTTTCACTGTATTTTGTCTATTTTGGTGCGTCTTGATTCTGAAAGAATGTGCAAGTTTGCTTGGAAAGGACTAACATTTCGTATCTCACAAGGAAAAAAGTTATTAACTGTGTTTTGAGTTATTCAAAACAGAGCAACAGATCCAATAGCAACAAAAAACTATGCTCACACAACACAGACAATGGGAAATTCTGAGCTATGCTGGCTCATCTTCATTGAGGGGTTACATACCTGTAATATCCCAGAGTGGCTCAGAGCAGCATTTGTCTCACTTGGAAAAGATATCATGTGATCTGGAAAAAAGTTCTATAACAACAAAAATTTGTATGAAAGTTCTGTAAAAATAAATATAAAACTTTCTATCTCTTTTGGATGTCCAATTTAAGTTCTCAGTGCAGTGCAAGACACTGCAGATTCCTTGATCCAATAATTTAAGCTTACCTAATGTCATCCCAGAATTTGTGATATCCTATATACTATTTGCTGAAAAACTTAGAATTTTGAGAAAACATCAATAGTCTCTGGAACAGAATTTTCAGACAGCAGTGCAAATCATATTGCAATATTTGGGACTCATATTGCAATATTTGGGCCTTAAGTGTTGTTTTTCTGGTAGTAATTTCTATTGCTGTTGACACCCAACTTGCCTGGGGATTCAACATGCTACAAAGCAGGGAGGATATACACCAATGTGCTGAAAAGTATATTGTTTTTTATTGTTTTCATTACACTAGAAATAAAATAAAATTAAAAAAAAAAAAGTAAAAAATTTTGGAATAACTTCCATTAATACATAAGAATAAGTCTTAGTATTTTTTAATTTTCCACTTTCTATGATATGAATTAACAGAAAAATTTGACTACATCAACATGATGGGATTATAAAGTCCACATTTAAAATGCCAATTTGATTATGAAGAAAGCTCAAGACCTGCAGCTGAGGAGTACAATACAATCATGCAGATATGAACCAGATAAGGGTTTGACCATCACAAATAATGCTTTTTCAAGGCCTGGAGAAGTTTGAAGCTAATATTCCCTTGGCCACCCAATGCCACACTGAACTACTGGTAGGCTTAATTCATATAAATTTATTCTGATAAAGAATTCTTGCTACACCTGAGACCACAGTGCTCAGAAGAATCTCTCAGCAGGAATAGCAAGAACTGTGATGAGCTACAGCTGCTGACCCTAGTTATAGCTGCATGCCTGCCACACTCCACAGCTGGTTCCACTCACTGGTTAACCAACATATGAACTCAGTCTTTGGAGGTAACAGGCAGAAACCAATGCATAGGAAGTCCTGGCTGAATATAAGGAGGAATATCTTTATTGTGAGGGTGACTGTGCACTGGAACAGATGGCCTGGAGAGGTTGCAGAGTCTCCCTCACTGGAGATATGCAAGAACTGTCTAGACACAATCCTGTGCTATGTGCTCTAGGATACCCTGCTTGAGCAGAGAGGCTGGACCAAATGACCCTGGTCCCTTCCAACTTCACCTACTTTGTGATTCTGTGAAAGCTTCTTTACTAACTATAGACTGGTGTACTGATATCTCCATATGTGGGGAGTACATGATTTGTCCAGAGACACATAGGTGAATCAAACAAAAATCCTCTCAGATCTCTTATATTTTTTGGCATCCTTATATTTACCTTCTTATCCTTTTCATAGGTAGATTATTTGAGTTCCCTTCCACTTGTTACCTTTTCAGCCCTCACACATTTCTGTTGTTTCTCCCTTTGACATCTGAAACGAGCTGGCTTTATAAGAGACAGCATTAGGAGTGGTCCAAATACACCATGCACTCGAGCAACCAGATGGTTTCTCCTGCTGAGCCAGGACTGCTTCCATGGCCTTTCCCATCAGCCAAAGTCTGAATCAGCAGTATTAACCTTCGGCAACAACCCTGAGCTACAACTCATCTCTTCTCTTTCCATTCCTTATGTACACTTACTTTGGCTTCACTTTCACTTACCCCTAATAGGTTATGGCTGCTCATGGCCTTTTGTGTCAGTTGCCATTTAGCTGCAGCTGGGAAAAGCTGCCAGTGGGCAGCACTGGGCCATAATATTCAATCTGCACTTGAACAATAAAATCATCTTTGCTACAGGTACCTCTCCTCACATTGCTGTTTTGTTGTCACTTGACGAAAAGTTCACTCAATTGCAAAAAATTTATTTTGTTGCAGGTCCGTGTGCAACAAAGTTAAACCCATTGCTCACCCCAAACAATAAAATAATGAACATGGATGCTTTACAATTGCAACAAAGGGACTGGCCAACAGTTATATGCACTACAATATATTCCCATATTTCATATATTCCCTCTCAATAATTCGTTTTGACTCACATAACACTAACAACTTTACACTCTGCCTTTCTCTGTGTAACAGAAAAGGCTATTTTGTCTTTACATTGCTTCACAGATATAATGTTAGGACTTACCAGGGGATTTTTAAAAAACTCATACTTGGCATAATTTTTTCTAAAATACAGTTTGGTTTCCTCTTCCATTACCCAGTTTGATTGAACTTCCATCACTAATTCATGGTCTTCTATAGCTCTTCCTGTAAAAAACACAAATTTTAAAAACCAAACAACCAAACAAAAAAACCAAAAGCTAATATCAAGCTCATGAGTAGTAGAAGACAAAGAACTCTCATGATCCACAGATGAAGTGGAGCAAAGTTAAACTTCCATTGAATTTAACTCCTTCTTCACTGAATTTAACTAATACGTGAGTCCATAAAGACAGAGATTAAGGATGCTATATGAAAATCACATTTTTTAACCAGATTAAATGAAGCAAATAAAACCATAAAGCAATTCAGTAAAAAAAAATACCCCCAAAAGAAAGAAAGAAATGTAAGCATTTTAAAATCTTGTACAGGCTTCTCTACTCCAAAACACACTCTTCAGGTGCAAGGACAAAGAGACCCTAAAGAACTGATGGTCTTACTTAAAACTAGTTTGTTTTTTTTTTTTTTTCTTCCAGCTTTATAGAGAGAAAGTGCTCCTCTGGGATGACATTTAAAACTCTTAAATGGCATTGTGACATTTAAGAAAACACCATTTCCTCAAGACTTACTTCTTGGTAGAAAAATAAGACATTGTGCATCACCCCAATGGATGGGTAAGGATGCTGGTATTTCTTCATTTTTAAGGTGTCACATCAGAGAATATTTTACAAGTGAGTCAACTTACTTTCCTGAATGAACTGAAACACTGAGTTAGTGCTCTCCAAAACACAGCCCTGTAATCAAATCCCTAAATGTTGACATGAAAAAGCTGTACTTCAGTTTAGGTAGATCATTTTTCTCTTCTAGACTGGAGATTTTCTACCTTCCTTTCTATGGTCTTTATTATTACTATCTCTAACATGAGAAGTACCTCTTACAACCCAAAACAGTCTCCTTAACTATGGAAAGTAACTCATGCACATAAAAGAAGATTTAATATTGAAGTGCATGACACCTTTTAGGTAGCCTCCTCTCTGGCCACCCATCAAGGAAAAAAGTTTTAAACTAAATAAAAACCATAAAGCCATTCCTCAGTATTATTGCATAGGTAGTGCTTTACGAGCTTTCCCACAGGCTACCTAAGAGAATGTAGAGAGTGAAATCAAAATGAGAGACTGAAAGACATCAATGATCTGCCTACTCAATGATCTGCTCCTACTCAAAGACGAGCCCTAGAACACGTGTTCAGCTGCAGAAGCAAATAGAAAAGTGTTTACAGTCAACACAAAAATTTCTCAGTATAAAAGGAAAAAATTCAGGATGAAGACAGTACTTCCCTTGAAAAGGAGAACAGTTAGGGCAAACTGTTCTGTTTTCAGAGCCTGCCTTGCACAGGGGAATTGCACTAAAAGTATAGGACTCCTAGCACCGAGGTACCTGGCATCATCCAAATCTAGGCATGTTTCAGCTGTCCTCAATAATCTTAGACAAGGTGAAAAACATTAAAAAAATTATTTGAATTCAATATGTTAAGACAAAGGGGACACATACCAGAAACACACAGTTCTGAAATATATTGTCATTTATAAGGCTGCAATAATCGTTGAACTTCCGATATTTGAAATAGCGCCCAGGCTATTGCAAAACTTCGGAGGTGGGGAGGAAATCTGAGCATCCCGGGTGACAAGGCATGGGCTGGGTGCAGTGTGGGTGCTCCATGGCAGGCAGACGGGGGTCACCAGCCAGTGCCCCAGGAAGCAGGACCACCTCACCTGCCCACTCGCCCTGAGCCAATTCTACCTGGTCAGCACCTGCCAAGCAATACAGCGAGGACACAACCACGCTTAATGTTCAACAATAGAGCTCCACACCAAAGGGCATATATGTTTGTGAAAACTAAAATGTAGAGACTACGGGGTCTCTGTTTTGGTTTAGGTGGCAGTTTTGCTGGTTTTTTTTTTCCCTTTTTAAACCTTCACAGCAGATACTTCCATGCAGAAATGAAGGCATAATACAGTGATGTAATTAATGTCTGTCTTGATTAAAAGTAGAACGCTGTGCTCAGCTCACTAAGATTCATGCAATTATATCTAATTCAGGAGTATTCAGACAGCTGTTAGATGGTAAAGAAAATGTTCACTAATTGATGGATGAATTATTAATCCACATCATACTGGAATTTACACAGACACACGCTCACAGCTTTCATTCCGCTCGTTCCTTTCATTACCAATTCACTTAACTTGTGAGATGAAAATGACTGTCCAAATTTACATGAGTAAAACATGCAATAATAAATAGCAAACAATACAAAACTAACTCATCATTTGAAAAATGTTTGTTCAAGCTACTCATCCAGTTCTTAAGAACACACTTAATGCAAGTCAAGATCAATATGTTAAACCTTTCAAACAAAATCAGACCTAACAGTATCGTAAAAATAATTATCATTCGGTACTATAAAAAAAAAATAAATAGAGGATATCGCAAGTTGTTCCTTTCCTTAACTAGCGGTGTTGAATTGCCAACCTCATCATCTAGGAAACAATTTTACTTTTAAAATGAACCTTTTTCTAGAACTATGTTGGAAGCAGCTGGAGCAGTCAGAAGACTGGATGGTTAATGTAGGTCTCCAGCAATTTTGAGAATATCAGAATTTTAGGAAAAGCAACTTCACTAATTATTTGATATTGAAATCCTCCAAGAAAACCTTCAGATTGAAGAAAACAGATTGTTTGGCAAAAAGCGTACTGTGAAAATAAATAAACCTGGAGAAACAGTGCCACTATTGTTCTCGCATGGTTTGTCTCTGGTGTCTTCTTCAATAGTTACTGCACTACTTAAACACCAGCTACCCTATAAAACACAGAAAACACTTTTGCTATTTATGTAAAAGTGTTTTCTAAAGCCATTTTGCTACCTCCTCTTCTATAGCAGTCGTTTACAGCCCCGACCCAGATTTAACTCTGACCTTACTCTGAGTTGGAAGCATCTTACAGCTGATACATTCAGTGCAAAAGGTTACAAATACCTTTGAAATGTTACAAAGCAAGAGAAGAAATTTGAAAAACGTTTGTGGCTGCCTTCATAGCATAAAGGACCATTAAAGGGCAGAAACCAGTTTTAGCTCTTGTAGTTCATCCTTAAAAAACAGCTGTTGAACACAACTGAGTCACAGATGCAGTGTCCAGTTTATTTTCTATGAATGCACAAGGCCGCATTCCCTACATACATACAGAGAAAAGGACTTTAAAAACAGCTTTTAGACATATTTAAATATCCATGGCTGGGGGGAAGTGTGTGGGTATTTGGTTTTTTGTTTGTGATGTGTACTCTTTTTGTTAAATCAACAGTACTGGAGTTACCAGGTACCAGTGCAGTCTCTTCTGAGAATTAAGAACTCCAAAGAGTTTCCTACATATTTTAGAATGCAGGAAGGCCTCCAGAACATCCTCTTTCTCAAGCCACACTTTGCACTAGCATCTGGAAATGCCCTTGAATTTGCAGAAGTACTACATTTTGTAACTCCAGTCCAGTGCCAAAGTTCAAGAATAACATGCAAATTCTGGGTGATGTGAAATTAAACCCAGATTTTTTTATGGCATTTGTCTCTAGTAGATTTTTTTTCATATACTTTCCTATCAAAACTATACACAATACAGTACAGAAACACAGTGCTGTAAAAGGAATTAAGATTGTCTGGAGTTTCAGTTCAATACTATATCCCAGCAGTGCACTTCTAAACTCATCTCTTGCTGAGTGAAGTCTTTCCTGAGCGCTGCATGTTTTACATCTCTAAAAACATCCCATTCCTCACTATAGTTAATTTGCCTTTTTGTTTTTATACTGCAAAAGTACACCTATACACTTCAAAAAAGAAAGAGACCAGGAGTTATAGTTATGTTCTGAAACCACAGATTACACCTTTTAAACTGTACAATAGAAAAAGAGTAGAGGAGTACTGTAAAAGAGAAAAAGAATATGCTAGAGGAACACTGATGATGTGAAAGCAGTTCAGAACATTTTGTTTCCAGCAACTTAAAATACAACACATAGAGTCACTTCAACACAGTTCATTGGTCCATATCTGGAAGTTTAGAAGAATGGTTTAGGTCTGCTTTTTAAGTAGCCCTGTCCCAGAGTTCACCATAAATCCAGCCAAACTGATTGTATTGCAGGAAAATACTGACAGCCCACTCTGATGTTGTTTCTGAAGACTGAGTACTATTGTCCAGGTAGAATAGCACTGTGTAACTGCTTTCTGTCCCTGATGTCAGAGATTCACTCAGGTGCCCTGGGAACAAACAGCATTTTATCAGCAATGAAAATAACCCCAGTCTTTCTAGAGATAAGCACAAAATACCAGTAAGAGAGGAAGGACTGCCAAAGAAAAGCAAGGAAGAGCAAGGAAGAATTTGCAGTGAGAATCTTAACTATCAGTGTCTTCCAAATCACTCTTACAAATGCAGATCAAGCAATGTGAGGCAAATGTACCATAAAAAAATCCACTTTATAGCTGTGCTTTCAAAAAAAAAAGAGAATCAGAAGAAACAATCCCCCAGAAGAACAAATTCACACAAGACTTCCCATCATTTTCCTTCCAAGCCTTTCTCTTGAAATCGTACTTGTATGCAAAAATTAAAAACCAAACACTGTATTTACCACCATACCATTATATAGTAGTAGTCTTACCTAAACCTATGTGGGTAAGTTGTTCAAAGAGAGTCCAGCTGTGGTCATCAATATAGTGGTTCTTCAATATCAAGAGCTGACAAACATCCCTGGCTGTTATATCACTTGGTACTTCCAAAGCTCTGCTAGTATCATCTTCACTATACACTTTGATTACCTGCAATAAACAAAAACTCTAAAATACCCGTAAATTTAATCTTTGCTTCAGTTATTCCAAATATGTTCCTCTCTCAGCTTCATGACTGAGACAAGAACCCATACACATAGAATGCAATATGAAAGACAGCCATTCCTCTCCAGTGCAATGGCACAATTGAGAACAAAATAGCCCAGCAAAGCACATTCCACTTCTAAATTTGGCTACTGGACATCCCTTGCCACAGCACACCGGACAGACTGATGAACTCACTTTAGAAAAAAATGTTAATGAAGGGGTAAATAAACATGGTGAAACTATACATTCTTAAGTAAGCTGAAAAAGAAACCACAGAGCATAAACAACTCAAGAACTCTATGACCGCAGAGCTGTAGAAATATTTGATAAAGAAGTTAGTTCAGAGAACAGCAATCAGATTCGAGATGCTCATAACGCTACAGGTAATAAAAACAGGAGATGCTACCGAGTGGCTTCAAATTTTGACAAGCACAGGCAACCTCAGTATAACAGGTGTTCAAGATGCTTTTAATTTGTCTCAGAAATACTCCTCTCAGTTTATTGAATTTATCCATATCCATGAGAAAGCAGGACAACTTCACCTGCACTTTATGCACAACACCTAAATACCATTGTAAACTCTTCATTAAACAGCAAGATATAAGTTCTTACTTTAAAGACAAACAAGCATGTTGTCATCAGTCAGTCTTTAATTGCTGTCTTACTGAACACATGCTCATTTCAAGCATCTAATCAACAACCAGCAATGCATTGTTGCCCTAACTTGTTATGGCAGCTGCTTCTCTGGTTTGTGCTGAAGTTGGTAGGAAGATGAGGCAGGAACTGCCACTTATCTCCTGCCACCTGCTTCTCTCTTACTAATGGCAAAAATTCAAAAATAATTTTAAAAAAAATCAGGTCAGCTCACTCATGTTTTCCAAACTCCAGATCAAGGAAAAACAACTCCATTTGAAACCCACACAGAGATTTTAAAACATATTGATGGCCTAACTCCTCTCCAAAACGCCTGTTTTTCTCAGTGGAACTAAATATATGGCAATTTTTTTCCAAAATAAATAAGTATTAAGTTCGTAAAGATTTGTTTTAATATTGCAGCTATTAAATGATGGCAGCTCAAGAGTTCCACATGATATTAAGCCACCCTTGCCACAACACCAATCTTCAGGATATGGGAAACATTAAACTCAAGCTCCTAAAACACTGAAAAATCTCTTTCTATTCATGAATCAACAGCCTCAAACCTGAGTCTGACAGGGGAAACAGGCAGAATCTATTTTCCAGATCTACTTAAAAAAAGTAGATCCAAGGTTTCCATGGGCCTAAGCTGCAGCCCAGTATTTACATTTAGTACAAAAGGTAAAAAGACCACATCGCTATTGATTTCAGTACTGCCAAAACACCCATGATTGATGCCTACAGTTGATTTTATAATATGTCTATCCTTTGGCAGCATTCCCACTGCTAGGCAAGAGAGACCAGCAGCAATGCAGCCTGTTTGCAGCAGAGTCTGATTCCACACACACAACTTAGAAGTCCTACTCCAGTCACACTGAAATTACGTTCAGCCATCCGGAATAAACTGGCATGAAATATTTAAATCTCTGCAGTATTTTCAAGGATTCAAAGATTAAATTAAAAGAGGTGTCTGGTAGGGTGCACTGTAAATGGGATGGAGGGCTGTAGAGGTGAGCTGACAAAACAGAATCCCATCACCTTAAAATATGTCCTTCTCTGGGCAGCACCAAAGTCAGGGACAGTTTCATTAGTCTCTCCAGCAAGTCTGTTTCAGTCTGAACCTAAAGGATTTTACAAGCTGAAGTGCCAGAAAGGAGAGACAGTATAGAAGGGGAAAGTAAAGGAGAGAATTAAAGCACCTTTCCAAGTGTTGATGACCATTTTAAGTCCCTTCCAACTGAAATATTCTATTCTGTTTCTCAATATTCTCCCAATACAGCCAGGGTGGGAATCCACTTGAGCACCCTGGCTAGGGACCCTATGGCATGTACCAGAAACTAAAGTTTTCTCCAGGCACTCATCAAGTTTGGTGATGTGCTTGTTTTACAGCAGGAGCACGTACAGCCCATGCTGAGGCTCTTGACAGATGATTTTAACAGAAATTCCTTTTAAAAGGGTTAAGAGTCACAGTGCAGATGACTACACTCTTATTGCAGAAGAAATAGAAAAAGACTTTTTAAAATGCTGAAGATAGCAACACAAGTCATGATAATGAGCTGCCTGTGGCCATTCAGCTCAGGGAGCGGGAAGCCTTGGAGGTGGCCTTGGACTACAGGAGCACGGCTAAAGCAAAACAAAACAACACAACAAAAAAACAATGAGAAAAAAAATCAGTTTATATTCTCTGTGAGTATTCTCACTCAGCTTTCCAGTACAGGGAAATAAATCCTGTGCAAGTCTAGGACAACAGATCACCCCAGCTCACAGCTATGACATCTGCTACCTTATAAAACACAAATGCTGTGCGATTTTTCTCTTCCTTGCAAGGGATTCAAATGCAGCAGGAGACAACAGACCTAATAGACCATCATCAACTTCTGTCACAGTTTTTGCCTAATGAATTAAACATGATGGTGCAAAACTCATTAGTTAGAGTGATTTTTGAGGTTTTTTTCAATTGGAAGTTGCTCAGTCTGCACTTTCTGTTGTGTTTTAAAGCAAAGTCTCTTGTAGGATTTGCTGGGAATGTAGTTATTCCAAAGGGAGTGGATCAGATGAAAAAGGATAAATTCAAAATCCCATTTTTCCTTGGAATTATGTTGCAATACTTCTATTCCTAGAAAGAGAGGATGCTTTAAGAATTAAAGGGTGGAAAACCTATGCTAAAGATGCAGCTGTGCTGACCTCCCATAGAGATGAGGAATCTTGAGTGACCACTTTATTTTTATTAGCAGTTATCAGGATGCATTAGGCTGGCCAGTCATCTCCACCCTGTTCCATTTTCCTCCCTGAAAAATTTGTCTGAGAAGTAGCAGACAAGAAAAGAGGTACTAATTGAGAACAAGCTCTCATAGTTTTCATTACCATACACTCTCAAACTTTGTTCTAAACCAAGCTGTTTCACTTTCTTTGACTATACCTATTAGTAGACAGAAAAAATTACCTCACTAGCACTCAAATCTTCTTTCCTCTCTTGTTTAAATTCAAGGATATTTCAGTTCTTCCCAAGGCCAGAAAAAGAAACACCTCAATAGCTTCTATTTAAGTCACTGGAAGTAAGAAATAAGCAAGTCCAAGATCTTCCTATCAGAGGAAAGCACCAACTCAGCATGACAAGCATTTAACATTTTCATTGCCTATGGGAGCAGCCAAGGAAGCACAGCATTCCTACATGTCCCCTTTCCATTTTTCAATATACTAAAAATCAGCCAAGATCCCAGAAGTATGTGGAACACATCTTTATCCCTCAAAAAAATTATTCTTATAAGAAATGTTGCCTCAAAGTAAAATATATTACTGTTTATATTTCACTAATCAAATTAACTCAGAATGTAAAATAGATGGTGACAAATAAAACCTAGTATTTAATACAGGAAAAGGTAGTAGCTTTCATACTAAAAAATAATCAGAAGGAGAAAAAAAGCCAGAAAGTGTTTAAAAGAATAAATAAAAGCACATAAGGTAATCAGCATGGGAGGAGGGAGGAGCGAGAGAAGCAAGGTTGGACTCTACTCCCCCAAGTCTTCTTCCACACTCAACTGTCATCTCCACTACAATAATTAAATAATGTGTTCGTAGACTTTTAAGAGAGGATGTCCAAGTCTGATTCTTCAGAATCTTCATGCCATCTGTTTCGGAAGTTCCAATCTGCAGAAACAGCACAAACATATGCCCTGCAGTGAGGAATTTCAAATTTCAAACCAAAGTCCTAACGTGTGAAAAAAGCCAGGTAGAACCAACAGAAAAAGAACCACTCAGCACATGGATTCCATATTTAGGTGCCTACACCAATATGATCTGACAATTATATGATTCTTAATGCTCCTGAAAAGCCATTAACACAGTGGGTAATCACCACCTTTAAAAAAACACCCAACAAGTCACATTTATTTATAAAGATAAAAGTACCTAACTTCAGCTTGTGTTTTCTAGAATTATTTCCCCCTATGAATAAAACACTGCACGTTTCTGTAGTTATATTATAATTTCAGTCACATTTATGTTAAATGCAGAGTTATTGTGTGCAAAACCAGGCCTTAAAAAGTCTCACACTCCAGGGTGCCATACTTTCCCTGAAATGCTGCCTGATACTATGCTAACCCCTGTCTTTAGTGTTAACTATCAGGCTATTTGCCTGAAGCATTTGTTCAACTCCCAACCCTGCTCCCTGCTAAACAAATTTTTTTGCTTATTGATATTGGCAGAGGGTAGGGGAATTTGGAGTGTATTTTAACTACAGCAGAGGCACTCAGAAATTTCTAGCATTTTGACCTGTTTCATGACTTCTAGCAATAATCTGTCTTGATTTTAGTGAGAATTGGCAAAATTCTGCATTCATAAAAATATTTAAGAGGTTAACTCACAACTGGTTGAAAACAAATAGCATGTTAGTAAAGCTTACTGTCTTTATCAGTTGTGAAGACTTTCCCTTTAAATATCCTGGTCTACAATTAAAATGCCAGCTTCCAATATTTCTTCCAAAGGGAAGATTTCCAGGCCAAAAGGATTCACACAGTTTTTAGAAAATTACATCTGTCAATAAAACAAGGTGCACACAATGTTTAACTGCAGCAGTCCTGACTTCTTTTTTGGAACACAGTATTAGCTTCAAGAGGCAGAAGGAACACTGCTCCTATATAGAAAGATAGTCAGTACCTCAGGTGACATGAGCTTAACATCTCCATCATGCACAGACACCCTATCAAGGTATTTTTCTAGAATGCCTTGCTTTCTTCTCAAGGTACAAATCAGAAAATTTATTAAAACAGCCCAATCAGGCAGATTGGACACCTTAGAAGTGATCTGAAATGAAACAAAACTGTTGTCTTCTTCAATAGGACCATCAAGACTATTAAGGAAAAGTTAAGCACCTATATGGCTTGTGAAGACATCTACTGAAGACTCAGAAGACTAATTTAAAGAAAGTGAAGGTAAGCCAAGTCACTGAATAAAATGACAGCAAAGAAGGAAGTAGTTTTCCAAAGGAGGAGCTGATCTTCCAAGTGACCAAAAGTGAAGTTTGTATACACATATCTATTATTGATAGATTGAGACTGCAAGCACTAAAAGATATAAAAACACTATTAATCAATTAAGTCTGGCTTGCAACAAAACCAAAGTGCCACAAAAGGAAGAGGAAAATCTAGGAAAATTGCCCACATTTCCTATCACAACCTAGAAAAGTCTCATACTTTTTCCATAATCTAACCGTTTTTAAAATGACATTTCAAAGAGCAAAAAAAAAGTTAATTTCCAGCCTTTATTTCAATATAAGACCACACACCAAGTCAGTTTCTCTAGCAATGAATGACTTTGTTGCCTCAAAAGACAATGAATCTTTTTAGACCTAAATATTCATTTAGAAGGTATTGAAAAACTTGGTTAATTGCATGGAAACAGTATGCACATATTACCAATTAAAAAAACCTTCTACTTATTTTCTGTAATAGTCTTCTGATATTTTACTAAGGCACTATGGCAACTGTGCTTATTATGTAGCCCATAGAGTCAGACTCTTGGTACAAACCCCATGCCCTACCTAATCCAACTACCCATGACCATCCCGTGAATGAAAAAATTACACCAAAAATAGCAACTGAATAGCAATTTGGTGAAGAATTAACAAAAAATATATTACCTATAGGCAAAAAAGTCCAATTCTTAGTTTTAAAATATGTACTTCCCACCTGACTTTGGGCAAGTCAGTATTAGTTCCTCAGTTTCCTCTTTGCAAAATGGAGCAGGGGAAGTGAAATCTGTTTCTGTACAGCAAGGTAACTGATTGAACTCATTAAGATTTGTAAAGCACTTAGACTCCCTCATATGAGTACTGTTTTAGATGTGTAAATACGTTGTATCATAAAAAGGGAGGTTGAATTATGCAGATTTCCAAATTATAACAAGCTATGTGTAAAAATACACAACAAAGTTCTTTCAAACGAAGGTTATGACAATCACATTATGATACTGGAGCAAATGGCAGAATGAGGACAATGCTGACATGCAATCATGTCAAAGACAACGTCTTTGACAGTAAAGTCAGTAAAACTGAAGAGAAACAAGGTTTGAAAGACAGCAGGAAAGTCAAAATAACATTATTTAATCCTGAATTTGATACATTCAGTTTTAGGATACTGGTCAACAGAAACAAAATATAGCTATAGACAGTAATAAAATAGTTATAGAAGATTTAATTTCCCTGTATAAAGCTGAACAAAAGGCAAAGTCTAGAGAAAGCAACTACCACACTTTGGAATATTAAATCACAGTACATCTACTTTTAGAGAAAAAAGTGAGATTATTGTAAATTATACAATAACTATAATACACTTGGCTCAAAAATTTACTATCACTGAAGAATTAAATAACAACAGCTATATTTTGAAGTTCAACATACTGTAAGTAAGAATAGAAGTAATAAATAGATTAAAAGTGAAAGACTTATCAACAGCCATTACCACCAAGGACCAAGTAAGGAGTGAGAAATACAAAGAGATTTATAGAAGTAAAACTCACAATAAACTCCTTAAAAAGAATGTAGATTATTTATAGGAAAGGTGGGGGTGGATGGGACAATTTATTTAACTAGAGAGTCTCAAATTATTCTCCCTTACCAAAAATTCTTTTCACACCACAGAGATTGCAAACAAAAGCAGCTAAAGAGGTATTTCAAGTACAACTGTTATGATGTGCATAAATAACTAGAAAGTTGTGAGGAAGTTTAAACATTATCAGCAAAAATTTCAAATAATACAATTCCATGGAACAGCAGAAATGAAAGAAAATTAGCAGACTTGCCAAATGATTAAGCTGTCAAAGGAGCACTTATACAAGATAAACACACTGCAGAGCAGCTAAATCATTTATTTGCATTAATTATTCACAACAGATATGGAAGAACAGGTTCCCAGATCTAGTCTTTAAAGGTGAAATAAAATTGTCAGTTTAAATAGAGGGGACTCTGGTAATGAAAAGGCAAATAGTTAACAGGAGGTTATACAGTCTAACATTTAAAGAAACTTAAATGGCAAACCTCAGCGTATCCTGACACCAATAGAAACGGAGGCTTAGGCTCCACCTATTACTTCATCTGATGTCCACAGAGTATAAATGTCTGTTCAGTCCTGAGAAAGAGGAAAAGCCCAAAGGCTATTGCAGCATAATAATTCTGGAGTATAGCTTTGTGAATTTGTGAGTCACCAGTGCCTATCATCTGGCAGATAGGTAAGAATCCGTTAACATTGTCTGAATCTGTCTCTTCCTAGAAGAAAATCCACTCTTAAATTTCTGAAAACTTTTCCCCATCTTGTTCATAGTAATTCCTAAAATGCTTTAGAGTAATTATCATAATTATGAAAAATGGCAGAGGGGTAATGCAGTTCACACTGATTGGTATCAATAACTTTTTTCAAGTCCTTCGAACATAGAGCTATTATGAAGATTAAACAGTTACGGAGCAAGAGACTGCAAACTAAAGATGAACTTGGAATGAACAGTTCATTTTTAGAACAGCTGTCTATTGCCAAGTAATTTCAAACTCTTACTCATACTAACCCTTAAATCAGAGTGGAGGACCCATGTCTTACAAGCCATGACAAAAATAAGTCTTAGTTATTTTTCTTTACATTATTGAGTAATGCTAACTGTGCACATTAACATCTGACACAAAGCTATTTCCAAAGCCTCTTGGCCCTAGGAAAGGTAAAAGGTTCCCTATTCCTGTCTTCTTTGTATCACTTACAGAGAACTAATCCAATGTAGGTCAGTGCTCAACTCCAGTGCACAGTACACACGGCTTTCCAGTTAATCTAAACCCACTACACAGACTATTAGGAAGTCAAGAGAGTTTTACACCTTCCTAGCCACTAAGAATAAATAAATAAATGACAACATCCCAGTGAAACTTGGGTAAAATTCTTTAACTAAGGGAAAGTAATTTCAAAACTCAGTTGAGACCATGACATAATCCAACTTCCAAATAACTATACTTGTACACAAAGCTGTTCTCCCTTTTGGCCATGCATCAGCACTTCTTAGTGTCAGAATCACCACACTCTTTCATACAGTTCAGCTCATATAGTCCACCCAATAGAGCTCAGTTGGCTAGACTAAATATACCTGCTCTATGACCCATTATCTTCACTCGGAGCTACCTTATTTCTCACGAAACACACAGAAAATTGCTAAAATAATTAGCAAGGTACAAAAATCATCTTAGTAGTGGATAAGAGTTTCATATTTTGCCCCCAAACCAAGCCTTTTATGAAAAAACTTCAAAAGCTTTATTGTTTGATTCAAAGGAATCTATATTCAGATCAAATTTGACTGTTCAGGTTTACTTTCACATGAACTTTTCTTCATGAAAACCTAATTTAATGGAGGTGATCAGCTTATTAGCCCTATTAGTAAACTTGTGATATTTAGTATCTTCAGTCCTTCGCTTCCACACTGCCAGCTAAGTCTTAACTTTAAATAGCTTTTATATAATTAATAGTAATACACAGTTTTTCCTTCTACTATACACAAGAACAATATTTAGAATGTACTTACCATATACTGATGGGAAAAGATTCAGTCAGACTAGCCAGACTTAAAAAGAGGGAGGGGATGGAAAAATCATAGTAGAGGAGTCAAAGTGTCTGACTTCAGAAGGAATTTCAGTATTTCATTATTTTTAAGAAAAGTTAGTGAAATAGAAAACGAATGGAAAATGAAAAAAGATGCCAGTGTACCAGTGGTTTCAACCTCCAATCTAGAAATATGGTAGAAATTATCCACATACTACTCTATTTTCCAAAGAAGTCGTGTATGAAGACAGAGGGAGAAAGAAATGTAAATATAAAGCCACTAAAATACACTTCTGTTTTTTGTTTTCTGTGTACAACAAAGTTAAGGGCAAAATGTTATCAGTCTCATGTTTGAATAGTTTGTCCCTATTTATGTCAAGGCACTAACATTATTTAAATGAGGCTTTCTGTATTTAATAGTGCAGTTTGTCCAACATATCCTTCGCTTGTCAGAGATAAATAGAATGCTGTGTTCCAGCACAAGAGAAAGCAAATCTGTTACTGCCACGTTCTGGCTGCAGTCTATGTTTCTGAAGAGATACCAGCTATAAAAAGAAGTACACCTATTGTTTCTACCAGGTTTTTCACACTATGTTGCTGGTTTCTCAGTAGAGCAGATCTCTTGTGAAAGTGAGAAAGACCAAGTCTCTGAATAACACTGCTAAGAGACCAATTATTTTCTCATTTGCTTTGCAGCAGTCCTGAAATAGATTTTTTTAAGGCGGGGGGGGGGGAGAAAAACCAGATTTTTTTCTTAAAACTCTTTCACTTGGGCAACTTTATACAGAAGTTTAGCCTTGAACTGCAACACAATTTCAAAGAGAAGAACCCCTTCCTTTGTCATCAGCTCTATCAAAAAAAAAGAATGTAGACTCTAAGACAAAGAAAAGTTTATACTATTGGCTAAAGAAGATATAGTTTGGAAATTTCTGAATTTCTGGAGTGGTAGAAGGAATGTCCACAGCAAATATGACAAAGGTCATGTAGGTTAACCCACTATAATAAACGGCTAGTTTAGAATGCTGAAATACTTCGCCATTTGGTATAAGACAAAAAGAACTTACTGTGATGGGTCAGACTATAACACCCTTCTAGTCCAGTACTGTCATCTCTGGGTATCTGTTTCTAGTCACCAGTGGAATATAATAGCAAGGTTTAACTGTTGTAGGACAACTATTCTGACAGAACACTTTATTCCTCAACACTTCTGAAGTTTTATTTTATTCACATAGCATGTGAACATAGTTCCCTCTGGCTAAAGTATAAAATCCAAATAAAGAGTAGATCCTGAAATAAAGCTAGTAAGTCTACTCAAACCATGTAAAGCCTTCAACTATACCCTACTGTGTTATTACAGTTTTGTCAGCAATTTTTGCCAACAAATCCAGACTCCTGAAGGGACAGAAAAAAAGACAAGGGAAGCCTGGGCATGGAATCAGGTCCTGTAGTTACTGGCAAAATTGTAATAATCACCTGATGCATGAGACTAAAACAAGTGAACAAAGTGAAGTAGGAAGATAATGGTAAGTAGTTGATCAGTGAAAAGGGGACACTACTAATTTCAGAAAGTCAGTCTATTTTGACAATGTTAACATCTACTCATTTGTTCTAAAAGGAAAGTAAGGAATGTAGACTGCATAGTCTTCAGTCATACAGGAAAACTGAGAAGGCAGTGGCACATTTCCCATCTCTACACACACTTTGATACTCCACATTCAGAGGTCATCTGGGTTGTCTGGCTGCTGCTTCTTTCCCACACACAAGTCATGTTCATATTACCATAAATGTATTTATGCATTTTATTTATGATCATCCTAAAAGTCTTGTCAAACAGGATACCCAAAAAGATGGTGACAGACACCAATCCAACAAGTTATAACCAAAAGAACCAAAGGAAAAATCACAACGCTGAGGGCGTGCATATGCAGCTGGTGGATAATATGATGAGCTACTGAAGTCTGGCTGTCAAGCTAATACAAGACAAGCAGAGGGCTATTCAATCTAGATACCATTGAATTGCTAACCTCTTGGAGAATGGAGTTAACTGGTTCAGAAAAGCAGTCTAAGTGGTCTAAGAAAAAAGTACCATGTTATGTTAGGCCAAAGGTTGTCAGTAGAAATGATACAACATGCAACAAGATGATGAAAAAGACTACAAAGAAATCAGAGTACATTAAAGAAGAGTGGAAAAAAAAAGAGAATTCTAGTAGGAGAGAATAAAGGAAAAGCATTATGGGTGTCAACTGAACACTTCCTCCCAGGTCTCAGTCCTTCATAAGAATTTTAGTGGTGTCAACAGAAAAGGTATCAGCAAAAACACAAATTTCAAGAAGTTATAACCACAGGGATGTACAAAGCATGGGAAAGAAAGGAATGAAAGATGCCTCTCCTAGATAATATTTTTTATGCCCAGGCATGAGTATTGGTAAAGATATTGGTCAGCAGTCCAAGACAGCCGTTGGGAGATGCCAGAAAAAGGAGATGAAATATCAGAACTATGATGAAATATGAGAAATATGCTGAGAGCCTATCAACTCTGGGTCAAGAAGCTTGATGTGTATTCTTGGAAAGTGTAACTTAAAAGTTTGACTCTCCTTGCTTTGTACTGTTCCCAAGGCACCCATTATAAACTGTACTGCAGCAGAATAAATCTGTTCTTATATAACTATTTTAAACTATGAAAAACTGGTTGCCTTGAAATAATGCAAACATAAATAAAGGGTTGAAAGCAACTGAATAAGGACAACTTCAAAACAGAAACTTCAAGAAGTCACTGTCAGTGTATGAGACTTAGATGAACTGGAACCAGGCAAAAATTTCCAGTGTTACAATATAATTATGTTGGTTCAGGAGTTTTGATCTGTTGTGAGCTGACCTTATCTAGACACCAGGTGCCCACTCTATCACTTCCCTCCTCAGCTGGACAGAGGAAAGAAAAGCCTAGGAGTCAAGATAAAAGAAGGGAGAGATCACTAATTACCATCACAGGCAAAACAGACTCAACTTGGGAAAATTAATTTTACTACCAATCAGATCAGAGAAAGGTAATGACAAATAAAACCAAATCCTAAAACACCTTGCCCCACACCTCCCTGGTTCCAAACTGCAACTTCACTCCCAATTTTCTCTACCTCCTCCCCACCAGCAGCACAGGGGACGGGGAACACGGGTCGCAGTCAGTACCTCACACATTGTGTCTGCTGCTCCTTCCTCCTCAGAGGAAGGACTCCTCACACTCTGCCCCTGCTCCAGCATGGGCTCCTCTCCCCACAAGTCCTGCCAGGAATCTTTTCTACTGTGGGCTTTCCACAGGGGTCACAGCCTTCTTCAGGCAATCCTGTACTGTGGTGTGGAGGCCTCCAAGGCTCTGCAGGAAGATCTTTGCTGCCCTTGTTGAACTCCACGGGCTGCAGGGGCACAGCTGCCTCACCATGGGCTGAACCATGGGCTGCAGGGGAATCTCTGCTCCAGTGCCTGGACCACCTTCTCCCCCTCTGACCTTGCTGTCTGCACAGATGTTCCTCTCACATATTCTTTCTCCAGATGCAGTTGCTCAGCAAACTTTTTTCCCTTCTTAAATATGTCACCCCAGAGGCACTACCACTGTCACTGAAGGGCTCAGCCTTGGCCACTGAAGGGTCTGTCTGGGATCTGACACTGTTGGACATGGAGAGAACTTTCTAGCAGCTTCTCACAGAAGCCACCTGTGTAGAGCCCCTGTCCCCCTGCTATCAAAAACTTGCCATGCAATCCCACTACACGATCAGTCATAATTCCATCTTTAGGTCCTTAAGGCAGCTGTTGTTTTTCTGGGCTGGTCTTGCCTCTGTTCCTGACCCACAGGCAGAAAAACAAAGAGTGGTGAAGTATGGGGCATGGGCAGTACCATAGCAACAGTATTAAAATGAGGAAGAAAGTGAGTTTAAATACAAATAATTCCTTGGTTCAATGTCATGAATTTTCTTTGTATTCACTGATGTAGCTTCAGTTTATCAAAAGTAAAGAAAATCTATTTTTTCTGGTACTTGCTTATGTTTTATAGCATGTGAAAGTAACATGCAGAAGACATACAAGTCAGGAAATTTGATTTTTCACGTTAAGACTGATGCCAACACCTTGTGTGCTGTTTGCTGAGTTTCTCCCTTCATATACAGGATTGCAGCATAATCAGTAGAGGGTTTACTTTAGCAGAAATAACTATTCAGCAATAGCTCTTGATACACTTCAAGGCTAGATAACACAGTCGGAAGGTCAAGTTCTGACTTCTTGAAGCCTAATTTATTCAAGAGGCGACTAAAGTACTAGAGCTAGGAAATGGCCAAGCACTTTCTTCAATTGATGAAAAAGCTGAATTTTTTTCCAAAGGATTTCTGCCCACAGAAAAGGATTATGAGCAGAGTAGGGCACTAAACACTGCCAATTTCCTTGGTTACTGTATGAAGAATGTTAGATGTTCAAAGAAGGCAAGAAGAAACTGAAAAACATATCAAAGATCTGTTCAAGAACTGAAGACAGAGAGGAAACAGAGTGCAACGTTAATTGTGCCACTAAACCTTGTCAAACTATACAAAGGGCAAGTAATGACCAAGTGTATTAAACCACTGAGATTTTAAAAGACTTGTTAAAAAGCTATGTGTGCTTCCTCACACACACACACATACATCCCTACCTACCTTTCACGACAGCTATGCAGCAGTGCTACACATTTTAAATTCCAAGACCACTGATGATTTTGTGTACAAAATATCCTGTAAAATTTGAGCACTTGTAGACACTGGAATGTCATAGGACAGGAAAAAACCTCCCTCTCCCCGCCCACACCTGAACCATAGGGACTGCTAAAGTTAGTCCCATTTTGATTTCTTTTATACATGTGGGATCATTTTTATACACAATAAAAACAGTAGGAAGCTTTACTGGGTTTATGCTAGTTAAAGTAGGAAATATGACTGGTCAAGTGGTATATGATTGCTATATCAGAATCCATTTTTAGGTGCCTGCCTGAGTATAAAGAGCACATATTCAATGCAAAAATTGGTCTAGAACAAGTATTGTATGACAGAAGACTGAATTTTAGGCAGCTCATTAATCTTTTCATAGCTAACATGAAAGTTGTATGCTCCCTCAGACAAGTATCTGAGGTAGATACTTGTAAAGCTACTTTCACAAAGTTTTTCAGTATTAAGAGCAAGCAGGAATTTCAGATGTCCCAAAACAAAATGCAGCTATATTAGCACATGTTAGATACACAAAGCTGGTAAGACCTTTCTGTGAGCCTATTGACCAGCTTGGCCTTCTAGCAATTTTAAATATAAGCTTCTTTCAAAAAACACACTAACCTTCTCCTGAATTCAGTTTGGGTCTCTGCCCATTCCCATGTATATTCCCATCCTTCTCAGCCTTCCTCAGCTCTTGTCCTGGCTCAAAATCTTTTGTTCGTATCAAACTCTGCAGATACAGTAGTAGCACATACTGATGTTTTATCCTAGTAATTTATCTCTAAGACCTAATGCTATACTGAATTTCCAGTGAGGCTAATATTACTGCTTTACCATGGTTATCCCCTTTACTTCTTTCAGAACCCACAAAAATTCATTTAAAAAATATTCTATTTTGAATAAAAACTTGAAATATTTCACCTCAATCACCACAGGTTTGCTGACCATTACTCTTTAAGCCTTTAAAGCCCACTCTCTCCATCTCTCAGAAATCTCTCATCTTTCTTCAAAACTTCACAGGATGTATTATAGAAACAGTATTATAGAAACATTTTATTATTGTATTATAGACTCACAGAATGGCATGGGTTGGAAGGGATCTTAAAGATGATCTATTTCCAACCCCCCTGCCATGGGTGGGGACACCTTCCACAGATCACAGACCACATTGCTCAAAGCCCCATCCAACCTTGAATTACATTATTTATTATTGTGTTTCTTTTGTTTCTATTATTGTAGAAAAGACAAAAAGGGCACTGGAGTTGTTTATGCATCTTTAAATTACTATTTTTCAAACTGTCCTTACAAAGAGATGTTTCACACATGAATGCTTGGTCTGCCCCCAGATATTTTATAAAAGGTATCCATTTAATGACCCCATTATCATGTCACTTAAAGTGTCTTATGTAAAATTCCTGGATTAGCACATTGGCCTTTCATCTCAGGGAACCCAAATGCAAAACTGAAAAATTACTTTCATGCTCTTAGCTTTATAGACAGACATTACTAATTCTCGGTACAATTTGGCTTAAGTGACCATTTTTTCTTGTGAGAGGGATAAGTGTTGATTAAAGCATGTGATTTCAGGCCAGAAAAATAGATTGAATAAAGATGCAAGAGTATCTTGAAATTTGCATGCTTACAGCAGCCCTAGATTTGAGCAATCTAAATCATATCCTCATTTTCTAATCAATATTTCTTCCATTTAAAAGACACTACACAATCTCTTCAAGAATCACTGGAAATTATTCAGCTGCAATACATACTGCCTATGTACACAATGCTTCTTAACATCATCAGCCTGGTGTGCTATGAAGTTCCCAGCTGTTGTGGAAAAAACCTACAAGTCTCTCTGTTTCTACACCTTGCATCCAACAGCAGGTGCCCAAGACTTCTACTTATTATATAAAAAGTCCAGTAGAGTTGTGTTTATACTGAATAAATGATTGGTCTTTAACTGACTGTAAAACAGGGTCTTGAATTCATTATGATCTTTCAAATCTAATTTCTTAAAAACACTTTTAGAGGAGTACAAAGTTATTAATACAGAACATAAAGATATTTACTCTGAATTGGATTAATTATATGTCTAGTCTATACATGCTATAAATCTGGTTGCACTAGTACTCAATATACATAATTCCCCATGCTTATTAAGTATGTAATTTTCCTGTCTGTGCTAAAAGACCCCTTGGAACCTAAACAAGGCCTGGTAGCTTTAGCTAAAAATATATTACTGAAGAATGAAACACGCCAAATGTGAAAACTACTTCACATCAGATTTTAAAACAGAAAGTATGAAATAACTTTGGACAAAGTATATTAGACATTTGAAACGAAAATGAGAAAACCACGTGTTCAAGAAATTGGCCGAACAGCCAGATTAGCACATTGACAATGCAAAATTTTATATATTGTGAGGGAGAAGAAATACGGGGGGGAGGGGGGGAATATTTGCAATTTTTGCAGTACCATAATTAAATTAGACTTCTTACAAAATTACCACTCTGTGAATTTAAGAAATAATGATTGGGGAAGGTAGATACTCTAAAGTAATACTTCATGATATAATGTTTAAGTTTCTCTTGATTATGCAGAGTTAGTGTAACATTTCTACTTTTCCAAGTCCTTCTTGTGCTACAAGACATAGAAATTGCACCACTTTACGTCAAAGGTTATATCTAAGGTTCTAATGTCCACAAGAAACAAGAACAAATTTACACATGCACCTGAGTTACCCCTTACAAGCATGGCTCTTGTCTGCCTTCCCTTCCTGCAGTATTCCAGTTCTAGAAATTTGAATATTGCTACAGAAATAGCACAAGTACCTTCTAAATAGAAAGAAGAGATAATTTCAGGAGGAATTCTACATGAACAGATAAAACTATCACATGCATAAACAAGCCTATTAAATTTGGCATAGAGTGAGGACATATGCCTTCAAGAATTTTTTGCAACAGTAACCCAATAGCTACCTACCTAAGGCAACATCCTGTGCTGCTTCCTCCTACTACTTCCATTAATTTTATTTTGGGCTTCCAAAGTGCATAGATAAAGAGAAGTAAAGCCAGTAACTGTTGACAGCTAACTTGATAATAGCATGAAAAGAAAAAAAGAGAGAGAATGCACAGAAATTTATCTTACTCTGAATTTATCAAAAGAGAAGAACTCTTACATTTCCTCAGAGAATTATTCTTACCTCTCAACACCAAAAAAAAAAAAAAGAAAAGAATCCATTGAAATATAGAGTACAGTTAAAACTGAGTTTCCTAGCCTTCTGAACACTAGATTGAGCAAAGTTACACCTCTCCCCTCCCACACAGCACCAAGTACTGCTGTGTGCATACCAGAAGAGTCTAACACAACTACATGCTGCAAGAACAAAGACCTTCCTCTCCTAACATGCAAATAACAAAACCAGACAAAAATAAAATAACTATGACAACTGAAGATTTGAGATCTGAAGGGCTGTTGGGGGGAGGAAGAGAAGAGGATGGAACCCCAGGATTGAGAAGATGAGAGCTGAAAAGTTAAACCACAATTTTTAAAGGAATATTTTTGATAAGTGTAACAGAGATAACACTGTGTAAGAGCACATCTTGCACATATCAAAATCTGCAAGTTACTATACCAGAAAAGTAGTATGTTACCATGCTATTAGAACAGTAGTATAATCTAATCTGTACAAACCCCAATAAAACTGTATGTTCACAGGCTTCCCCTTCAACTCAAACAGTGAAATAATCTAAAAGAATACCACATATCCCAAATCAATGAAAGCTCTCTGTGTTCATATACTACTTTAGACCCACTGGACTTACGCCATAAGTATATACTGTGTTCTATGTAAATTGCTCATGAGAACCATTTAATACTGTAGTAATATTTCAATGAACTTTCATTTTTCATAATGCTGGTACCTTAAAAGCCTCTGAGTAACAGAAGAGTCTATTAAAAGTGAGTCAGGCATATTATGCAGCAATAAGGTTTTGAAAAATATCTACACATTTACAAAATAAATCGCACTAATTAATAACTTACAGTTTGTTTGAACTTCTTCTAAGTTAATATATCTGGCTCAGCAGACAATCACATTTCCATACTTCAATTCCACGTGGATTTTTAACTTTATAGACACCCCCATGCATAGAGTTAGCCTAAGCAATCCTACTGCACATAGATGTAATGATTTTGCATGGCTTCCACTTTTTATTAACACAATAAAAAAAAAAGGCAGGAACAGTGGCTATGGAGAAACACTGTACAGTGTCACCCTAATTCCCAAAATACCTGGCAACACTAATAAGGTGTTAGCCAGAAAAGGTAGGAAAAAGTATGTTGTGTTTAAAGGTGGTGCAAAACCTGTGGAAGCAGACTCCAGTAATCCTTCATTAGGAACAGTACCATAGCCTTCTACAGAGGCATGCCTTAATGTAATCATGACACTTTATGTTTTAAAACAACATTAATTTCTAAGAAAAATCGTTTCCTGTACAAAGTACAAAACTATAGTAACAGAGGAAAAAAGCACCAGTAAAAAAAATTCAATTATGTACACATAATATTTACGTATATAACGCAAACATATTTCACATAAAGAAATAAAAAAATCTACATTTATCAGAAAGGAAACATTCTTATTACACTAGAGAAATGACATAAAAAGTGAAAAAATAAATATAGCCATGTTTAAATGTTGTTACCAACTCATACTAACATCAGAACTACAAGACTGATTTAAATGCCATACCCTTTTCTGCAGAGTTATTGGCATAACTGCAGGCAATGTTACTCTTCTGGAAGACAAACTCATGCCTGCTTTTCACAGAACTCGCCAAACTTCATCCAGATGATAATATAAAGCAGAGCAAAGTAGTTAGCAATACTCCTTGAAGCCTAATTTCTCATAGCCTAAATATTGGAGAGTCAGCACAAAGAAAAGACAGGCTCCAGTAAATGTCACTCCATTTATGTGAATTCAGTCCTACTCAGAGCCAATGACAGGAGACACTGGGGTAGGGCAAACTAGAAATCAACCAACCAAAGAGCTTGAAAACTTGTCTTCTGTCCTTGGAAAGGCCCACGCTGATTATCTCTGGCTATAAAAATAAGCAGAACAACATGCATTTCAATCACTCAGAACTCTGTCTTCACTGTCAAAACAAAAAACAAATCATTAAAGACTGCATTCTAGCACTTCACACTGAGTGGTTACAGTCTCGGGGTTTTTTCCATGGCTTTTTCCAGCACACAAAACACACTTCAGCACTCCTGATCTTAAGGTTTCAGGAAAGCAGCTGAGCATAAGAATAGATGCAGTGAATCCACGGAATTCAATTTTCTGATTCCTAACTAATTGTATTCAAAGCAGAAGCAAAACACCCCTTTAAATAACACAATTTCTACTTTTGCAATGCAACAAAGGCCTGAAAATATGGCACATAAAATGTTACAAGTGAGTGAAATGAAGGCTGTTTTATGGACTCAAGTTTTTTATCACCCCCATTCACATAATTACTTTATGTATCAAATATCTGCATAGCAAATCTGTTTACATTAACATAGCTTGACTAAGGAAATCAGGGATTTTTCTTTCCTTCTTGATCAGAAAGGGTAACATTTTGCATTGCTTACATGATAAGGTAAGCTATAATCTTTTTTTTTTTTTTTTAAAGGTCTCATAATGTGTTTAATAGCAGAAAAACAGTTTTCTGCTTTTATGCAGCATGACTAAGCAGTAATCCTATTGTAAGCCAAATTATTAAACAGATGCAATACTGGATATTTCTTTTATAACTCTTGAACAAGCAGTTCTCCTCACAAACATGGTTCACCGTACCTGAAGACTCAGACATTCTGAAAAAATTATTTGTACTAAGGATTCATAACATCTCAAACAATAACATATCACATGTGCAGGCTCCTGTAGCTTCATAGGCAGTCACTGCAAGTATATCACTGAGCACACATCTGATGTATATGTCCTATAACTATTCAGAACTGACTTGCTAATCCATGCTAATTTCACTAGATCACATTTATAATGTGTTTCCCTCAGTAACTGGAAATCGGCACACTCTTTAGTAATCCCAAAATATCTAGAAAAAAATCACATCTCCAAGCCATAAGAAACTATATACTGGCAAATTAAAAATTAACAATTTGATTGCATGTAATTTTCTGTTTTGTAAGTTTTCTAAATGGCAAAAACATAACAAGTCACTGGGGCACCAAAAAGATACTTCAGAATCTATGGATTCAAAGCATCTATTTTCATCCTAAATCACCTTCCTGAAATCTGAAAATCAGTAGGGCTTAGGTAAGTTCTGTCGATGAGCAAGAGGAGCAAACAACACCATAACTACAAAAAAAAAAAAAAAAAAAACCACCACCACACACAAAAACAAACTCCCTCCCAAAAACTAATACCTGCATTGCACTGACGTTCAACCAGCAGCTCTCAAATAGTAATAAAACACTGCCAAGGAATAGGAAGTAAAGACAAATATTTTCCTAAACTTTCAAAACCTGTTCTTGATTGAGACACACAAGATGGAAAAAAAAACTGATAAGAAACTGATGCCAAGTCACAAAGAGAATTTCTTTGGAGACAGACATTTGATCCTTGTTCAGTTAGCTTTAAAACAAGAGCTTTTAATAAAGATATGAAAGCAGGTAAAATACAGCAGATACTACCCATTTCCTTGCTTCAATTATAAAAGTTCAGTTTTGACTCATTTTACATTCAGTCTATAGCAGTAAGAGATCCATAGTAACTAACCTTCTAGATTTAAGGTATTTACTGACTTTTATTTTTCTCTCTTAAACTCCAGTTCAAAATCCTTACGACTCTTTTCAGAAAATAAAAAGTATTCCTGAGATCAAGTTTAAAGTGTTAATTCTGTAACATTTGGAATTAACAACCTTTTCTACTACAGCTATGATAAATGTCAAGTATTTGCAATTTTACCTTTCAGGCACACAGTTTTTATTTCCTATGGGAGCACGTTTTCCAAATTCTATCATATAGCTCCAAAATTTTGCTGTAAGATTTAGAAAATAACTTGCGGTACCAGAGCCTGATCCTGTAGACATTTTACTCACAGGAATATTAAACATGCATACATTTGCAGCACCAGGAAAAAAGAACTGCCTCTACAATCTTTTTTCCTTGGATCTTATGAAAAAATGTTTGGGAAACAGTAACTGCAAAACTTGGAGCACTGCATTACTGACTTTATTGGGAAAGAAACAAAAATAACCCAAGCCATTTTTCCTTATCCCTGGGTACTAAAGGCTCTTGAAATAAAATTGACCTATTTGTCTGCAAGGTGAAGCAAAGGTTTATTTTCCTCAGTGAAATTATCTGTATTTTATCTTTTCCAATCAGATATAAAGACCAGACCTATTTAGAAAGTAAGCAAAAACTTAAGTGTTGCATTTGACTTGGTAATATAAGTCCAATATTCAAATAATTATTAGATTTTAAATAAAAATATTATAGTAATTTATGTATACTAATGAAAGTAAACATCAGTTGCACCCAAGAGTACTAAAAATAACATTAGGGAATACTTTCTTTTCTTAAATTTCACAAACACCCATTTAATAAAATAAATTTAATAAAATACATCTCAATTTCTATGCACAAGCCTTGCAGAAGCACTTCACCATGAGAAAGTCAAGAGGAGTTTTATTTTGTTGATAAATGTGAGATACAGAAAGGCTTTGAAAGCCAATTACGCCTTCAGGGAAACATATATAAACACTTTTTTTTTTTTTTTTTTTTTCCCGACAGATAAAAGATTTTACTTGTCCATGGCAGGTTTGCAAAGAATTTTGCTGAGTGCTGGTGGACAGGAAGGAAATCAGATCCAGCTCACTTGCTTGAGAGCTCTGTAAAATGACTATGTTTATGCAGCTTTTCACTCCTATTTTTGTCACTAAGCTACAGATACAGTTGTGAAAACATTGTGCAGATACTTTTTAGATACTTCAAAATATAAACCACTTCTACTTCATGCCACTTAAGAAAGCAAGACTAAATGAAGTGGGCAAGAATTGAAATGCCCTTAGTAAATTAATAGCTCCAAGTAAGGGTTTTATAACAACATATGGAATAGAGATACCCTGCCAGTAGAGGAAGGTCAGTGATGTCCTTAAGGCACTGAATATGGAGTCAACAAGAGCTGATCTATTCCTAGCTCTGCCGGATATAATGCAGGAATGTGAGCATTTATAAGTAACAAGAGCAAATCAGACTGAGCTTTTGATGATGAAAAAAATCAAAATCTAGAGAATATAATTCCACTGAGGTTTATAAAAACTTTGAAGCTATTTTTTGTACTTATTTTTTCTTTATCTAAGGCAGCAGTTTGTTATAAGACCAATATAAATCAGGTAAGTTACTCGTGGTGCTACCTGCACTTCCTTGAGAGAGTGTTCCTGTCTGCTTGGCACAGACAGTCTCTTTGTCTCTTTGCTAGAAGAAGAGTCAGTTATTATGTGACCGTAGAAACACGTACAGGGTGTTTTTACATAGGTACATTTACATATGTTTGATAAATAACCAGTTTCTTTAAAATCGCGCGACAAAAGAAAGGTTTCAAAGTGATTGAGTTGTTGTCTTTCTACTCCTTTAGTCCCTTACACAAAGAAATGTAGCAAGATCTTAGTCTTCAAACAGAACATACAGCACACCCTCTTAGAAGGTCAAGATAGGCAGATACAGTTGCACAGACTGTACTACCTGTAAAGCAACATATATATAACGTGCCTAGGAACTTCACAAAAAAGTCTGAGCCATTGTGATCTCTCCTGTCTACTCATGCAATTATCCACCTATTAAATGCTTCTAATTTAAGAGACTGCTGCACCACAAAAAAAGAACAAGCACAATTCATAGTTTTAGCTTTCCCTCTTCTAGCCTTTGCACACACACCATGCCGGAGCAGTTTAAAGCCAAAGCAGGATAACCCTGGATCTCAAACCCTGCACTGAAAAGCCATCCTCCAATATGCCATTTTTTAATTCTCAGCAGATCACTGTCCTCTTGCTGGACAAGAAACATGCACCACACATACTACAAACTCCTACATTTTAAATTCTATCTTTCAAGTACTAACCCACATGTCAGCTTTCTTCTTCCCTCTGGTTATAGCTGTGGATATAACTGAGTCAAACTGGCCCTTAAACATACTTAAAATAAGATTCTTGGATAAAAATTCTCAGTAACTGTATTTTCTGACAGCCAAGATAACAGGTTGGTTGTATCAGAAAATAATTCATCAAGGGTCAGTTTTTCACAGGAAAATGTGTTTAGTAACACATACAGAACCAAAGCAAAGAGAAACACAGGTTGCAGAAAGACAGTAAAGGTACAAAGACACATAAAACAGAGTATCAGTGCCACAGCTGAATCACTGGCTTCAGTTTTACTGTCTCCATATGTTTGTCTTCTGAAGGAGCTAGTTTTATTTGAGAAAGAGAAGCCTTTCTCACGTTTGAATTTCTTTTACCCAGAAATCATCCGACAGCACTCAGTCAAGCAAGTACAGGAACTCCACAAACCATGTACTTTCCTCACTGCACATTGTGACTGCTTGGACTGACTTGGTAATAATGCATTTTCTATCCTGGAGTCACAAAGCATGTATTCTCTTATATCTTATTTAGAGGAGTATTAATGAATTCTTTCCCAGGTCATGACTTTCAAGTATAATCCCTACTTCAAAACTGTAATACTGCTGAAATAGTTTAGGAAAATACTAAGAGATTCATACAAGGCTTTATATGAATGTATAAGCCCCAAATACAATGACTGAGAGTATTTTTTCATCACTTCTCCACAATAATTGTATAGAAAAAGCCTAGACCTACTCAGTCCTTTCCTGTCCGCTAACTTACACACGGCAGTTATCCTACAAATTCTGCTCCTTTAGACCTGAAAAGATGAGTAGTTTGTTTAATAAACTCATTCAGGATTTGGGAAGTCTCCCTACCAGAAGAAAAATAACCTCCAACCATGATGACTTCATCATTCAGCCATTCCGATGATCCATCCTTTGTGAAATTTTTTAAGAAGAAAATAACTTTAAAAAATAACTTAATGAGAACAAATAGATATAAGTATCACGTGCTAAAACACAGTATAAGAACTACGTTAATGTATGAAAAGCAGGATATGGACACTTTTGCTTTAGCCCTAATGAGAAATGATTTTATTAGGCAGAAATTGGGCAGATCCTGTCTGCTTACCAAAATGGAAGGGTTCACACTGCAAGAACAATGACAAATATCTGAACCTTGCTCTTCAATGCAGCTTGAAATTTTGCAGATCAAAGAACAGAATGCAGTTTTTCACCCTCACCAGTTCTCCTCACAAACTTGTGGGATCTTAAAACATTGTTACACATGCTCCTTGCAAAGCTTTTCAACTGACTGTTTTCGCAATCAACAGGTTCAAGCCTGATAGAAAAGTACACTGATAAAGTTCTGTCAGCTGAGTTATATAAGAAAATCCTTCTATTGCATGGACTTCCCTCTCACTACATCGCAGTAAATTCTAGTGATTATAAGAATAAATTCGTGCAAGCTTACAGCCTGTTTCTCAACAGCTGATACCATTTCTGTGCCATTATCAAGAGCTTGCAGCTGTTCATAAACGCCAAGTCTTAATGTAATCAGTAACAGGAGTTATCATAACATAACTAATATAAAAAGGCTATTTATAGTTTAAGAATGCAGTAATTGAAAAATCCCATTCTGATCACAAGGCAATCTAGTGTATCTTGTTTTCCTGTGGATATAATATCAAGTTAAGAAGCAAAAGGCAGACATACCAGTATGCAGCATATGCATACATACCAGAAATAGGCAGGAACAACTCATCAGTATCCTAATTAGAAGCACAGGCACACCTCTAAGATAACCGATATACATTTCTCTCTTGAGACTCAAGTATTAAATATCATGTACACTATTGGGCTAAAATATGAGCTGATTAGCTGCAAATGAATGTTCTGTGACTGAAAGGGGAGAAAAGAAAGTTCTCGTTGTTACTAGACCAGAGGTCTAATTTCTTCTCCCTCTTAATTCCTCCTCCCACAGCTGCCCTTCTTGAAAAAATTTCTGTGGCCTGATTAGCTTTTTTTGAAAATCTTCCCCTTTGAGGTGACTCCCATCAGGACTCTGTCATGAGAGACACACTTAAGTACACTGCCTTGTAGGTTTCCCTTTATTCATAAATTAAAGGCAGTCATAAAAGTGTGAATGCCCTCAGAAGTAGCAACTTGAAGTATGTTGAAGACAAGGAGAATATGGACATTGGGAAACTGTTATCTTCCACTTATCATTGCAGCATTTTACTGCTTGCTAAA
The DNA here is from genome assembly GCF_003031625.1 of Empidonax traillii. NCBI lineage: Eukaryota > Metazoa > Chordata > Aves > Passeriformes > Tyrannidae > Empidonax > Empidonax traillii. The sequence continues at coordinate 951,756 of NW_020955226.1, forward strand.
CATATGTGCCATCTTATTAACAGGAATAATCAACTGCTAGAAAAGTTTGGAAACCCTAGGCTCTGAAATCCCCAACTGGAAGACATATCAATTCCTGCCTCTGCAGACACACAAAAAGAATGAACATCAGTTGTCCATAACGGGATGCCCTTCCACTGCCTGGCTATCGTGGTTCCTGCTACACAAGCACCAAACCCAAAACTACTATCCTGAAGATACTCATCTAAGGGGTCTGCAGCTGTTAAGACACAGGTATCTATTGTCCTCTACTACACAGTAAGGTAAGAAGAGTGAGAGATCTGAGGTTTATTGTCAGTTTCTATACTTTTTCTTACAAAAGGGAAACAATTGGTCCAGTTCTCATTACAACTCTAGCTTGATCTCTTAATCACATTGGCACAGCATAAAGATTACCACTGCAGAGAGTTAAATGAAGCAAAAATTCTGAGAGAACAACAGTAGTGTACTAGTGGCTCTGGAATTTCATGTGAAAGAACAAGTAAGTTCTCAATTATTTATTGTAAATAGATACAAGACAATACACACATATAAAGAATATAAAATTGTTTTATCAATCACAAATATTCAATACTATTCTGAATGCATGGTCAAGGTAATTCCACCTGGTGGACACTAACCAGGTGTAACTGCAATGTTTATATGGACGTATATTTTGTTTATGTAAAATCCAAATTATACTTACTGTGGTAACATTTATGCAGAGAAGTAGGATGGAAATATTCCTCTTCTTGTTTCTACAGCTCTCAGGTTCTTATACAAGTAGGTAATAACTCTCAGAACATCAGAAATGCAGCAATGCAGGGATATGCTAAAAACTGTACCAAAATTCCTTGCAAAAACTGATCTGAGTTTGAGCTTCATTCTTCAGTTAATACCCCAACACTAGGATAACAAAATCTTATGACAATAAGAGCATAAAATTCTATCATCTTACTGTAAATGTACAGTACACTACTTGGTATTTTCTCCTTCTTTTGCACAGCTTTTAATTCAAAGGGGGTTGTAAACCTTCAATAAGAAACCTCTGTCAATTTTACCAAACCTGTTGCATTTAAGGTAATGTAACTATTAATAATGAACTCTATTCATGAGACTTTAATCTTTTAATGTCAAATTCAATGGAACTGAGTTATCAAAAGTGACTCAGCAGCATTGGAGAAATTCCCTGCAGTTTCACCCGGCCTTAATAGTCAAGTCAAAGAAACGGGCACAAACCCTAACCCTGCCCTCATCACCTTGTAATTACATAGTACTTTAGAGATATCACAAAATCAAAATACCAGGTAGTCAACTCAGAATTCAAGAGATGAATATTAAAGAATGACTTCTTGGAAAATCAAGGTTTCCAAATTTACAGAGAAGGTTTTCTTTGAGGCTGTTGAAGCCCAAAACAATCAAAATCCAAAGGATTATTAAAATCATTCCAATCTGACAAACAGTGGGAAAATGTCTACCAGAATCTTTAGCAGTACTGATGAATTTTTTATTTACATAAGTACAAATTGCAAAAATTTAAGCCTAACATTTTCCTGATATAAGCAGATTAAACAACAAGCTTGCAGAGGTAATATCTTAGTAACCACAAAAGTCAGAATGGTCTTGTTTTCTTGTATAAGAAGGGGAAAAAAAAGAAACAAACATGCCATTTTTGTGAAGTTAGAATGTTTACAGTCTTTGCTTAGGTTCTTTTTGGACAGTAACCTATATATGTATGAAATATATTTATTTATATTCACTTAATATATGAAAATATTGAAAGTTCAGTTTGACTGAAAGCAAATAATTTCTCATCTCTAAAAGAAAGATACACCAATGTAAAGAAGACAAAGTAAAATACAAAAAGAAGAAAAGAAAAAAAAAAAAAGAAACAGGCTGATGTATCAGACAGCTTGTGCTAAGGCACATCCAGTGTAAACCAGGCAATATTCTTGATTGCTAAAATGAGAAATTGTTCAACCTTGCCTTCTATTTTTACCTATATAGACAGGTGACTTTTGGTCACAGTGTTAGGATGACTGGTCAAAGTACAAAGGTACATGCATTAAAATAGCAAGTTTTAATGGGTCTCTAAATAATTTTAATCTACTGTAATATCAATAAATCTTTCCTTGGTGGGCAGGTACAACCATGTAAATGAAGAACAGAACAACAGACAAACTGGAGCAGACCACCAGATGAGACAACACAAAAGGGAGTCCAACTGAATCGTTTTTGCAATCCTTATATTAGAGAATTCATGTAAAAAACCTTGAACCCCTTAAGTTGTTTTTGTACAGAATGTTTCTACTCTTAATCTGTAAACCAGTTGGAAAGACTTTTTCCCTTCCCTTCCGACTTTCAAACTCTTTTTTGTATAATTTAAGGGGAAGACATAGGAAAAACTGATAAATGTTTAGAGGTTGGAAAGCAAAAAGACTTGAGAACTGATAAAGGAGGCTATGTGTGATGCTCTCCAACTTGGAAGGAAATCTGGGAAGAAACAGACAGCCTGGAATTACAGAGTAAATTTAAGTAATGCATCTTTTGGTTGGAAAAGATGTCTCAGCCCTCAGAAATTACTTGGAAATTCATGCATTATTACATTTCAATAAAAAAACCTTTTGTTTTCACACAGTTTAAAAGTCAAGCGAAAACAAATACATTGGCCAAAAAATCCATCATGAAAAGGTCTAAGAACCAAAGAATTAGACATTTATGTCTGCTAATAGAATTATATGCAAAGTTTTGAAGAATGAGGCTTCAAGAAGGTTCATTAGAAGACTGAATTATAGGTGTAAAAAAACAGAACTCCAATTACAACAGTCAGTGCTCAATATTACTCATAAACTTAGAATAGCACACATTCAAATAAACATCTCATTGACACAAAACTCCTTTTAGCTCTTCTTTGTCAAAAAGCTTTATATGAAAATCTTTCTTAATACAAAAAGCAAAGCGACGTTCCACTACAATCACGTGTATTTGAGGTCCCTATACAATTGATTTCCTGGAAAGAACATTGTGGGAGTATATTTGGATTCTACATGATAAAAATACCTACTTGTTTAGAACACCGAAAAAGACAAAAGCAGTAAGGTAAAATTTCAAAGATTTGAGTGTTCTTCACCTTGAGATTTACTTGAGTTTTATTTTTGCACTTCCAATTTAATTTAAAGAAACAAGGCACTAATTACCTTGAACTACTTTTGCCATGAAACACTTTTTGGCTTATCCTTGAGCAGGGCAAGATCTGTCACTGCAGTGCAAATGATTCAGGTTTTGTTTTCAGAAAGCCTTACAAACTAAGCTTTCATAAAACTACAGTAACCTCTTCTTAGTTCATTTGACCAAAGACAACCAAAAGCATATTAAAGAACAAAACAAGTTTTCATACAGTTAATATTTTTCCCTACTAATATCTATTTTGATCATAATTAGGCACAAAAGTACAAAGTGCTTTATATTTTCAGTTCCTTGCCACTTCTTAGGGAACACAATTAGATTTTTCATACAAGTTCACACACTCCACCTAATAACAGCAATTGCTTGATTCCTCAAAGGAAGGCAACATTTCCCACCATCCACTAAGCTCACCATAATATGGTGGACATGAGGGGAAAGTTGGGGGTTTGCCTGTTCAGGTAAGCCCTCCACCCTGAAACATGAAATTCAGCTTGTTTGAATGCATTTCACAGAATTATAGAATCATCAAGTCCAACCACAAACACAGCACTACCACTGTGACCCCTAAACCACTAAACTGTATCACACACATCCAAATGGAGAAGCCTTTTAAACACCTCTAGGGATGGTGACTCCACCACCTCCTTGGGCAACCTACTTCAATACCTGATCACCCTAACAGTGAAAAAGTTTTCTCTAATATCTAATCTGAGTCTCCCCTGTCTCAGCTTAAGGTCATTTCTTCTAGTCCTCTCACTGTAGGCACAGTAAAAGAGACCTACCCCCACCTCAATACACCCTCCTTTCCCGAGATACCTCCTGAGCCTCCTCTTCTCCAGACTAAACAAACACAACTTCCTCAGCTGTTCCTCATAAGACATGTTTTCCAGACCTTTCACGAGCCTTGTTACCCTTCACTTCAGTATCTCCAGGTCCTTTTTACAGTGAGGAGCCCAGAACTGGACACAGAACTCAAGGTGTGGCTTCACCAGTGCTGAGTACAGGGGTATGATCACTTCCCTGGTCCTGATGGCTATGCTATTCTTGATGCAAGCCAGGATGCCTTTGGCCTTCTTGGCCACCTGGGCACAGGCTGGCTCATGTTCAGCTGCTGTCAACCAGCACCCCCAGGGCCTTTTCCACTGAGCCACTTTCCAGACATTCTTCCCCCAGCCTGTAAGTGCAGTATGGGGTTAATGTGACCAAAGTGCAGGACCTGGCACTTGGTCATGTTGAACCTCATGCTGTTGGTCTCAACCCGTCAATTCAGCCTGTCCCAGGTCCTTCTGCAGGGCCTTCCCACCCCCCACCAGGTTGACACCCCAACCTAACTTGGTGTCATGCACAAATTTGCTAATGGTAGACTCAATCCCCTCATCTAGATCATTAATAAAGATGTTAAACAGGACTGGGCCCAGCACTGATCCCTGGGGGACACCACTAGTGACCAGATGCCACCTGGATGCAGCATCGCTCACCACCACTCTCTGAGCCCTGCCATCCAGCCAGCTCTTAACCCAGGGAAGAGAACACCTGTCCAAACCATGGGCTACTAGCTTTTCCAAACTTCTTCAGTGAAAGGGTGGTTAAGCACTGGAACAGGCTGCCCAGGGACGTGGTGGAATCACCACCCTGGCACTGTTCAAGAAGCAGCTAGATGTGGCACTTAGTGCTGTGGTTTAGTTGGGCATGGTGGTGTTCAGTCAAAGGTTGAACTCGATGATCTTAGAGGTCTTTTCAAATCTTAATGATTCCATGGTTCTTTGATTCTAAGATGTAACATCCTTCCAAACTGCAAGGGGGAAAGAGATGGGCAGCTGTGTTGATGAGGCAGACCAAATACTGTTCAGAGACACAGACACCCTCCTTCCCAAGCACAGAGTCAACTCACTATTCTGCTAGGTGGTTTTTACCTATTTACTTTTATAAACTTAGTTTCAGTGAGTTAACTCAACAAACATGCTGTTCAAGCAGCATGTTAAACATTTTGAGAGGCTTATGATAAAAGATCATCAGAAGACAGCAAGAATTTCAGCTTAGAAAAACAAGAATTCAAAATAATGTTAATAGTCTATTTAGAAGTAGAAAGATTTCAGATGTCACAGATGCTATGAATAAGAGAGCAGATACTTGTGACAACTTCTTTCTTCTCTAGAAGCAGAAAGTCTTTTCTGGAGAAAAAAAGCAATACAGAAGAGGCTTTTTTTTTCCTTTTAGAAACACCCATTTTGATAATAGTTACCTACAAGACATAAGTAGAAATTCACTCTGCAATTTATCTTTACTATGCTTGAAATTAAAAGCACACCAGGAAACAATAAAAAAGTCAAGCAATCTAAAAGAAGAATCACTGAAAACATATGTAGATCATCAGAGAGGCAACAGAAAAAATTCTGGCAGCTGTCAACATTATACACACAAAAAAAGTGCTTAAGAGTAGCTGGTTTCTCTTAAGAGTTAGGAAACTATCAAACAATAACAGTAACATTCACAACCTTGGAGGGTATATTCTATGAAATTTTTGTATTTGGATAATGTATTTGCACTTTCCACTGCTAAAAAGTTGACAAAATAAGAACACAGGGTGGAAAACACAACATTTCCAAGCACACTTTCCACATCCACTTGTGGGAAGTCAAAATCACAGCCAGCTCACTTCTCTTCACACACTTGCTTAGCATTCCCTCTCTTTCCTTTTTAAACTTGAGTAATTTCATTAACCTATTAGAAGACTTCAACCTGAATTTCAAAGATAGAAGTTTAATTTGACAGTTGCCATTTGGCCTTAACCTTTAATAACCTGAGATGAAGAACATAGGAACAGTCATGCTGAGTCTGACAAATAGTCTGCTTAGCCTAGTACCATTTCTCCTGCAGTAGCCATAAACAGACACCTAGGTGAAAGGCTTTTTGACAGAAACTATGGTCTTATTAAAATGCCTCCAGAAAAATAACAGGAAGACTTCTCTCCATTTTTCTGGTAGCTGAAAAACGGGTCAGGCCCTCCACAGACACGAGCATTACATTAGGTCACTTCTGTCAGGAAAACAGTTGTTCTTGATCCTGCTTTTACCAGAGAAAACACTACATTCCTAAATGGACAACCAGGAGAAATGAAGGGACTGTGAGCAGAAATCACCACAGAAAGTATCACAGAACCTTTATGAAGAAGCAGAAGTACAGTCAGTGAAGCTATGAACTTCAGCTTCTGAGAGACTGAAGCTAACACTTACATGGCTTAACTGATCAATCCAGTTAGGTAAACATGACTGGCCACAAAAGCCGATAGTTGACCTTTGTGTGTTAAATCTTGCTTAGAAAATCTACCCTCTATTGCAAGTACGAAGATTACCACAATGACTACAATTTAGGCCTTCAACATGACTAATTTAAACTATTTTTTTTTAAATGTGACTTCTAGTCCTTTTGTTCTGAAAGATAATGTTACCAATTCAGTGTTTTCCCTGCCTCTGCAAAGACAGTCGATGCTTCCACATTGCCCTAGCACGGAACTAGCACAGTTTTACTCCACTGCCTTAGCAATGCTTCAGATTAGTATTTCTATTGTAGGAAAAGAACTAAAAGCAATAAAAGTAGTCCAGAAAGACACCATAGTTCTTTTTAGAGAACGTACAAAAAATGGCAAGATAGAATTAGTTTACCAGCTACATCTATGTTTTTCACTGGAGCACAGGGGATAAGGCTCCTCCTTACGGTGCCACAACTTCGCTAGCAAAGTTCTCCAGTAGGTGCACAAAAACAGTCATAACTGTTCAGCTTCAGAAAAGTTAATATAACTACAAGAAACTTCAACTTTCAGATAATTTCTTCATGAAAATCTAAAACCTGAATAATCAGCAGCAGCATAAGTTCTTACACCTCCAATATCATCCTTAAAACAGTTAAGACAGTGATCTTGCAGACCACCAAAAAAAGATAATGTAAAGGAGACAGTACTCTAAATCCCACAGATGTTCCTTGTCAGAACTCTTTCAAGTCTCAAGATGAGAAAAGAGAAATGAGACATGTAAGCTTTCAAAGAGTGAAACAGATCTTCAACACCAATAATTTCCATTAACTAGAAATTCTTCCTCCTCTACCCCTGCCCAGGATAACAAATACACTGTGTGGTAACACTATTGCCAGAGCACTTCCAGGTCTGTCTACCCACTCAGATCTTCCCCTGGCATTCAGTTTAAGGCATTTATGAAAATATAGTAACATCAAACATACACAGATAGACGCAGATTATACAAAAAATAGCCAAATACACAGCATTTGCTCCTTTCCCATCAATTCAGGTTTTATTCTATTATCCTAGCAAAATTAGACCATCAGACAAGCTGTTCAGTGACTGTTAAAATCCTCTGTTCTATAAAACTGATGACAGTTATTGGAGGTGGGGAGGAAGGGAAGAAAGAAATTAGCTTCTCATTTAAGGATATAAAGTACTGCCTGCCTGCCCCTGGTTCCACTTTAACCGAAAAATCTGCAGAGTCACACATAGACTCTGAGAAAGAACAGTCATGTCTTAAGTCACACATTCCAAAACCTTTTCTACAATCATCAATGACCTATAGAAAAAATTTCACCAAATTAACAGAAATGTGGAACACCTCTAATAGAAAAATAACTTAATAGGTAACTGAGCTTTTCTTCAAGCTTTCATCAAAACACTTTAAAAATTGTCAAATAATAATTTATACATCTTACCTGCTTTTTTCTTGAAGTTGCCTTGGGCAACAGACTGGCTGACAAAACTGATGCAAACGGCGAGCAACACAGCTCAGGAAAAGGATTTGGAATTGATGGGATCTCCAAAATATTGTCATCTTTTTTTCTCCTATTTCAACAGAATACACGATATCAAGTGATGATTGTAACAGCTGCTTTTAAAATTGCAATATCCAACCACAATACAACACTAAGGCACTAATACCACCATACTTCCTGGTTGCAGCAATTAGCTTTTTTTGTGCAGTTATTTTATTTAATCAGTAGGCTGAATTTATTAACATACAGTGCCTAGCACTACTTGAAAGCAATCCAAGTATTCAGCTCTGAATATAAAGTTGTCTGAATATGCGTAAGTCTTTGCAGAGTAAGAACACAGATATATTTATATTGGCTTCTAAGGACATTAGTAAATATTTTGTTGTCCCTGTGTTTATGCCAATCCCTATGTACACATATTACAACAGTGGATGAATGTAACTTCTCAGTAAAACTTTCCAAGTATATCACAACAGTATTTTAAACAAACGGAAACTTTTTTTCACCAGAATAGGAGTCAAAGTGGCTGACAAGGCAAAATAGTGCAAAGCAACACATTCATTTCTGTTTTCAGTTAATTTTGTACTTGAATCTCCCCAGCTCTGTCATAAAATAAATGTCTCAATTGTTGCTGGTTACTTAAATAGGATTGTGTCAGAAGTACCACCAAGAAGCATTTGCAAGAGTAATGAAGATAATCACTACTGTACTTGCTGAAGAGCTCAGTTATGCACTGGTTTAAAGTATCACATTAATAATGTGGTTGTTTAGACTGCTGTGTACATTATAGCGCACCGTTTTCTCACATAAAATATTGAACAGCACTTTGTCTACTTGATTTCATTTGGAGAGCAGTACCCAAAGCACTTGAAGTATTTGCATCTGCCAACATGTGTGAGTTCATGGTTCCAAGCTTAATATTTTACTTTATGGTCTTCCTTATTATCATTCCAGATTTCATATACTAATTAGTACAAAGTATGGAAAACCATCAAAGCAAGGTAATGATACAGAATGAAGATGCTTCCAAAGTGATATTTAGCTGCAGAAGGAGCAAAAAATCCTGTATGCAGTTTTAAGGTTCTGTAAACTTCAGTCTACCAAAACTCATCAGATGCTTCACGAAAAACCCTAGCTCCTAGCTTCCTTTACGAAGAATAGAGACCAATGCCTTTAAGAACAGCCTGAGAGGTAAAAAGCGTGCACACCGCTGACAGCAATTGCAGCGGCATCGCTCACGGTGAAGCGGTTTTATCTCACGAATATTCTGAGAAAGGCACTGCAAGGATAAAGTAGCGGCTGGCTCAACCTGACAAGGCAGGCTCGGCACCTCCGACTCCTTTCACCTTTAACTGGGAAACCTCAAAAAAAAAAAAAAAAAAAAAAAAAAAAAAAAAAAAAAAAAAAAAAAAAAAAAAAAAAAAAAAAAAAAAAAAGGGTGGGGGGGACACACACGGATTCGCAGCGGAGGAAAGTGTCTGCAGGGCCGGGAAACAACTTTTGAGCTCCAGGGAGGCGCGGGCCGGTCCCAGGCCAGGCAGCCCCCTCCTGCGCTTCGCCCCCTCCCCGCGCCGCCGCTCCCCGGCCCCCCCAGCCCCCCGTCCCGCCCGCAGGGCGCTGCGCAACCCCGACGGCACGGGCAGCCCTCGGGGGAGCGGGGGGCGGCGGTGCACGCCCAGGCTCCGGCCTTACCTGTCAGGGGGCGCGGGCGGCGGGTCGCCCCCTGGGGGCCGCGGCGGCGGGCAGGGGGAGCCGCGGGGGCCGCCGCCAGCGGGCTCCGCCGCCCGCCCAGCGCCGGGCACACCGGGCAGCGGGGCGGCCATCGGCGGCGGCGACGTCCTGGCGGGGCGGCACGGCCGGCGAGCGGCCCCGGCGCTGCCGGGCGCGCCGGGCGGAGGCTGCTCTCGCTCCCGCTGCGGAGGAGGGGGAGGCGACGGGGAGCGGGGGGGAAGCGCCGCCCGGGCGGCACCGAGCGCCTTCCCCGGCACACGTGCGCGGGCGGCGGCGGGGGCGGGCGGCCGCCGGCTCCGCGCTGCGATGGGGAGGCAGCGCTTGGGGCGGGAGGGGGCCGAGCCGTGCCCTTCGGCCGCCCCGCAGGCCCGGCGGCGGAGCCAGGCGGGCCCGGCAGGTGCGCGGCCCCGGCGGCCGAGGCCGCGGTGTGACCGACCCCGCGGGGCCGGGGCGCCGAGGGCAGCGGGAGCCCCGCCGAGCGGGCCCTGCCCGCCGCTGCCTCAGCCCCTGCCCCGAACGGGGGTCCCGCAGCCGGCGCTGCCCTCGGCCTTACCCGCGACCTCCTGCCCCCGGCGGGGCAGCGGCTCCGGCCGCGCTCCGCCGGACGGGCCTGGCACTCGGCTCGACGCCTGACAAATCATTAACGAAGCTGCCCCGTCCCTCTGTGCATCGGGAATTTATGATTATGCCTTGGAGAAATAAGGAATGACCGAGGCGGAGTAACAGACCCATTGCCTTGTGCCAGAAAAGCAGCTCGTGGGCTCCTGGCTCGGCTCAGGACCCACGTCCATCCAGAGCTCCGAGGAAAGGGAAGAGGTTTTCCCTCCACTGCAGCCTGCACCTGCCCCACTTTATGTACACAAAAACCTTAGTGGCATTTCCATGACCCTCCTTATCAGCATTTATCCTGTTTCAAAATACAAAATGCCACCTGGCTGTACGAAGAACAGTTTAATAGCACCAAGCAGAGTAGGTAAAATTGTGTAAAGTAGTCAGTTTCATAGTCAAAAGAGGAAAGACCAGCCCCTGGTATAGACAGCTGGACGTAGAAACCTTCTGACTGTCCTTGGCATGCTCAGGGGCAGTAACTGAGATGTCAGACTGGTGAAAATACAGAAGGCTTTGAGGCAATTGCTTTGCTGTTTTCCTGAACCCACTGAAGAAATCATCACACACAAGCCAAAATTTCAATTCTGGAGAAGGATTTTTCTGTCACAGAAGCAATACTTACGGTTTTCATTTTGGCTGAGTCACAGATGATTTTGCAGGACATTTATTTTCAATGGAACGAAGGATTCCTTGTCCCCTGAACAGCTCATTCTCTTATGCTGACAGCAGAAATATAAGTCTGAGTTGATTAACAGTTCTTACATACAGAGTCTGGCAAATATATCAGGAATTTTACAGAGTCAGACAATTGACTGGATTTGCTCACTGCTTGTAAACAGCTATCTTGTTACACAACTGCACAGACTAGATCACGGTGGTTTTTTGCCTAATTGATTCACAGGCATAAACATGGCATGTCTCAAAACAATAGAAGGAAGGACAACTGGTACAGGTGCTCTAAGTAGAAAACTGAGGTCGGGAAGAGATAAAAACATGCAGGTGGCAATTGTATACTGATATTCATCAACATTTAAAAAGTTCAGCCACAAAAAGAAATTATTTTTTGACTTTTCACCTAGTCTGTGCAACTTGTTACATAGTTGCCAGCTGACATACCTGCCACGTTTTTGTCTTTGGCTTAGTCATGTAATTGTTTTAAAAGGCCAGGCAAATAAACAACACAATTAGAAGGAATAATAGCAAATAAATTAAATACTTCTATTTTTCTAAATAGAAATTAGCTAAGAATCTAATTAGTCATGACAGCAACAATGCCACTTGTAGGAAAGATCAACAAAAAAATGAAATGCTATTATAATTTCTCTTGCATGTAGTAATAAATAAATTAAGTTTTTTCATTATCTCATAACCTGTCCTGATCCTTGCTGCTGTCAGTGTTTTCTATGGGAATAGCATTGTATGAGGAAAATACAGTCAGTGGAATACAGAGGCAAAGAAGGACCTACATGATTGCTTCAGTGTAGCATTGGAAATGTTGCATAGGGGATAATGTGAAACTAAAGGTTCTCCTGACTTACTGTTTCTCATTGCAAATAACTCTAAGAATAAAAAAGGCTTCCTGAGCTTGGCTAAAGATATCTGAGAGCATTTGACCTAGAATCTGTTCAGGCGTAACCTTTTGTAACTCTTTGTTTGAATAAGTACAAAGCCAGTAATCTCTGAACAATTAATAGAGTTAATATTAAAAGGCTGGCAGATTCCTGCTAAGTCCTGACACCAAAACATTTGTTGAGCTGTATGACTTGATTTCCTTTTCATCATAAATACACCTAAACTGCCTAATGTGGTTTTTGATACTTGCTATGCTTGTGCAGCACAGTAGTTCTTGTTTTAAGACTTACCATTCCCTTAAAACTAAATTTCTCAGCATTCTTCAATATTCAACTCAGTAGGTTTGGGGTTTTTTCCCCCTCTTTTAATTTAATCACTGTTAGTCCTAATCAGGTCCAGGTGTTTACCAAGTAAAATTAAAACATATGTTGAGAAAAATTTCAACAGATTCAATCTATTCAGTATTCACCCCACTTCCAGAAAATCAAGCTCTTCAGTTCTCAAAAGCCTATGTGCTGTTTAAAATCACAACACTTGATTAATGTGACAAAATTATGCCTTTAATTAGAGTAAACTTTCACAGTTATTCCTGACAGAGTGAAGGTTTAGAAAATCCAAGCCACCTGTGATTATCTTTGAAAACTGTAGAGGGTTTTTGTTGGATTTTTTGGGTTACCACTCCACACATTCCCCCTTGCTTTTATCAAAATATTCACAAGTGGTTTTGTATGTATAATGGCTTTACCATAAAAAGCTTCACTACAATTTCTTAAAGATGGTTACACTAAGAAAACTAATGTCATATCTTTACACCATCTTTTGTCTTAGCTGCAGTAGTAGACAAGAGAATTAACTTTACTGAAGTACAAGACTGAAGCCACAGAAATAGCTACTTTTTCTAGTGCAAGGCTGTAACCAGTCATTAGTCTTGTCTTCCCATAAAATGTTTTCTCTAAAAGCCCCCCAAAACAAATTGCATCAATGATACAGAGGATCACATTAAGAAGAAAGTTCAGTAAAAAAGGCATGCCCCGATTTAAGTGTATTTATTATCTTAATGGACTTAGAATACATTGAACACATATTAGGATCCTGGTAAAATGAGCTGTGCGTTCTTGTTCTTGAGCATTTCAAAAGCCCATTTTAAACTTTTTAAATGGGCCCAAGTACTTCATGAGAGCCAAATTTATCCATTGAGCATTAGTAGAGATACCACTAGCTAACTTCTTGGCAGTAGTGCAAAAGTCTTTAAGAAGTATCTGTGGTTGAATGTTTCGTGAGGGGTCTTTCCTATTACAGCTCACATTGATTTTAAGTTTAGAATGATTATTAAAATGTGTATCTTTTATTGCGGATAAGGAAAAGATTCCAATGGATTAAATCAGTACAACCTGTCTCAGCCATTCATTCCCACAAGCTGCTTTTCAACCTAATCTGAAACTCACTGTGGGTACAGTAACGCAAATTGCAGCACAGTAACACTCTGGTGTTCCCCCTGACTAAATGCTCTTTTTCAGTACTTACTATCAAGAAGCAGATTTGCACTTGTGATTTGCACTGTGACAGCTTTGTCCTCAGACAGAACATCCCCCTGATGGAATTTCGCCTTGAGCTGTAACACAGGATCAGATTTAAATCCTGTATGGGGTTTTGAGAATAGGAATGATACCCTTCAAATCAATCAAATCAAATCAAATCAAGGGCTTATGATTTCTGAAAGGTCGTTGCAGCTAAGAACAAATAATTAGGTTCAGCGTAGGGTTGACTGGGTGGCATGTAGGGCTTGTGAGGTGCAGGTCAGACAACGTGACATACTGGCTTCTGCTCCCTGCACTGAGGCTGCATCAAATCAGTCACTCAGCAACGTCTGTAATAAACGATGCATCTGCACTGGCCAACCTTGAACTTCTCTAAGGCATAAACTTTCCTCCTAGAGGGAACTGTAATAGTCCAGGGTGCATATTACATATGTATGGGTTACAGTGGCTAGGTCTGCAACTAATGGTAGTTGAAGGTTGTCAATTCGCTTCCAGAAATAACTGTAGCAGTATATTATGTGGTTCATTTGTCCATAACTACCCTTAGTACCACAACATCTACTGGACTAGATGTAATCTTCTGGGTAGTTATGGACAAATGAACCACAAAATATACTGCTACTGTTATTTCTGGAAGCGAATTGACATGTGGATGACTTTAAACATCACGTAAATTATAAACTATTTAGCTAAATTAAACAGACGATGTTTCACAACAGCAGAGTACTGCTGATACTTTTTACAGCCCTATTTCTGTAACTCCCCCTCACACAAAGAATACATTTTCTGATCTTACTTGCCCTCCAAATCCTGCACAAAACCCCACAATTATTATGGAGGGAAGGTTTCAGATGACTATGTTATCTACGGTACTCCTTGTGTTTATCCAGCACATAGAAGTTCATTTTCCATAATGTGAGTTGTCGGGAAATCAGATTCAAGATCCTTAACGCTAATCATTTTGTAGAGTGAGAAACAAAATACAAGCATTAACCCCCCACAGAAAAAACAACCAACCAACCAACCAACCAACCAACCAACCAACCAACCAACACCAAAACCCAACAAACCCAAACCAAAATCCAACCAAAAACACCAAACAAACCCAAGCCAACCCCCAAAAAACCCCAAGAAGAAATGTAGAGCTAAAATGACTTTCTACAAACAGCCACAGAGTCTCAGCCATTTCTGAGCTGCTGCCAAGGACACTGAAACAGCAGAACCAGACAAAGCACAGTAAGACTCTCCAGATGTATGCAAAGAGGAAGACAAATGTCAAGTTCTTTTGGGCTAAAGGAAACAACTTACCTGCTCAGACTCAAGGTAGGCAGCATTCCACTTCTGTTATCAGTGTACAAGGATGTTATATGAAATTTGAAGATAAAATGTATTCTGTATTTTGAAAAATTGATATCCAGAGATTTGTTTGCCTAAATGCAGACATCTAACACCAATTTAGATACCTATTCTACCATGCCCCAAGACGGCATGGATTTCTTGTTCATCCTATGTCACATGTGACTGTCCAGTGTGGATGTTTCAGATATCATTGGGCATTAAATATGGCAACAGACATTTGTATTTAGGTGCCTGAATTTCACTCATTGTTTCATTGCTGCTTCTATAACACACAGCTTATAACAGACTATCCACGACTTTAAGAAACAAAGTGAAAGTCTGGTAACATTGGACATATTGCAGTGTAAAGGTGGATTTTGGAAACTTTCATCAGATCTAAGGAGATTTTTCTCTAATTCTAGGAACAGTAAGAAATTTAAAATTTGTACATATGCATATCGGCATGAATGTGAAGGGAGACGGAATTCTTCTCTTTCAAAATCACTAGAATAATTTAGCCCAGATTTGCACCCCCAAATTTGCACCACCCCTGGTTGAGCAAAGCAATTTCCAAATCAATCTACGTGTGCTTGAGCAATTTAGAATACCTTGAAAATGGGTTCTGAAATGGAAAGCTCTGCTGAACCCTGATGATAGAGTCATTATGTTCCTGCCAAATGACAGAAACCAAACAAATGCTTATCAGTCCATTCTGGAATTCCTAAGGTAGTGCCTCTGTGTGATAACGTACCTGCCACCATTTTAATACATCACCTGGTAGGACGTTTAGTACTCTTTGGAATTTATCAATCACACAGAGAAGGCCATTTGCTCTGTCTCAAGAGTTTTTCCAAGAAATCTATATTCAGGAAATGAGGTATTCAATAACCCTTTGAAAAATCAACCTACCATTCATATTTTAAAAACATTGTGCTGACTACTTATTATATTAAAAGGTTATTAATGCAAATCTCTGTAATCCAGGAACCCTATGTAACAATGACAATCTCAGCACTTATTAAGGACCTAATTATCACAACATCAGTGCACCTAACATTTTAATGTATTTATTCCCTTCATACGGATGAGTAAATGTTTGCATCTTTATGTGCCTGAACACATTTAAAAATTAACCCTAAGTGGGTAGTCAGAGTACCTGACTGTCGACATGTTACAGTCTACAAGTAAGGCTGGCCATCACCAAGGAGAGAAAAACAGAAGACTCCAGGGGTCAACTAAAAAACCTAAGGGGTTTAGCGCTGACAACCATCCCAGGATAACTTTTTGTTTCCTCTGAATACAGGGAAAACTTAAGGAGAACTGCCTTCTGACTTGTGCATCTCATTTTGCTGTCAAAAATTAAATGCAATCCATTTGCTAAGTGATTTTCTTAAAATCTAATGGAATTTGTGGCTGAGCAAGAAATGAAAACTCATGAGTCCAAAATTAGTACTCTAACAATCAGGCCATCCTTCTTTGTATAATGAAGGTTTCTTGTTTCTAAAAATATAAAAAGGTAAAATGCATTAATACTTTGGTACTCCAAACAATAAATAAGCTTTAGATCTGGTCCAGAAGGCAATTTTCCTTTGAGCTGAAGAAAAAAGTACATTTTACTTTGATTTCACGTTTGTTGAAGCTGTGCTCTGGAGTTGTTTAGTAGCTGCTCTATTTCATTTAAAAAGTGTTTTTTTTCTAATAGTCCTAATTTTACCATGACAGATAGAACAGTTTCATAACACTAAATGTAAGCAACCTTCTAGTTCACTTTGCGTATTTATGAAGGA
This sequence comes from Empidonax traillii, assembly GCF_003031625.1. Taxonomy (NCBI): domain Eukaryota; kingdom Metazoa; phylum Chordata; class Aves; order Passeriformes; family Tyrannidae; genus Empidonax; species Empidonax traillii. The sequence continues at coordinate 968,287 of NW_020955226.1, forward strand.
GATATTACACAATACATGAATAATAACATGCAAGATAATTCCAGACAATTGTGTTACACATAATGGCCCTATAAATTCTATTTAACCATCAAAAAGTCTTACAAAATTTCCCTTGGGAGATGGGGGGGGATTGAGAAAAACATTGGCTACTGAACAAGTTCATAAATAATTTTCACCTGACTTTGAAGAAATTTACCATTTGATGTATCTGAAGTATTTGGGAAGGATCATAAACTGAGATCATATCTAAAATTAAGAAAATTGTTATAGCCACTCAGCCCTTTTAAATTCAACCTTCAGTGTTCTCCTTCAGTTCCATAAACTTATCCCAATCCATTATACTTGTCTGAGAATTCAATATGAGAAAGCAAAATGGTTTTGGGGATTTTTTTCACATTATTTGAACTTATTTTATAAAACAGTGACAGTGCAGTTTTCAGACTTAAAACCCCCTTGAGCTTTCATCACTCTAATACATCTCCTTCTCATAATGTCCAGATCTTTATACATCCACACTAAACATAAATTTCTCATACTTTTTTATGACTGGATTTCTCTGCTACTGGATCACTCCAGCTGACATACCCATTCCACAGATGGACAAAGCATGCAGTCATATTTCTGTCAAATTCACCACAGCGCATGATAAAGAATCTGTAGTAGCTTTATGCTTTTATGTTTTCATTATGGGTTGTGGGAGGGCAGACAATAACTAATATGGCAAAAAGCCTACTGGTGAAAGTTCAACCCATTGAAAACCTCTTAAGAAATGTGAACTAACAAAGTGAGTTTGAAGATTCTTCTTTCTGTGGCAACTCTTCAAGGCCTCAAGCCCATTTTGGCTAGTTGTCAAGCCATGGCCACAGAGCCAGTAACACCTATTTATCATATTAATCCAGGATGTATCACTGAGAAACTTACTAACTGACACATTGCATTTTGTGCAAGTCCCTTAACTAAACTCTAACTGATATTCCCCAGCCTGCATGGTTTTAGTTGGAGAAGTTACTTTGCAGTAGCTGGAGGTGGCCCATTAAATACTGCATTTGATCCAATGTAATTTCAGTTCAGCAACGGGTGAAGAGAGTTAATTTTTGCCTGGGATAAGTTTTGTTTCATTGCAACTTGGATGTTTGAGTTTTCATGGGGAGTAAGAAACCACCATCTACTACAAGACTTCCAAACCTTTTACATTTAAAATGTCTTTAAAAGAAAGGTGTATTCTAACACATTTTATTATAACAGTCCCTTTGGAACATTTCTCCTTTTGTTTATTTAAAGGGAAAATCTACCATTAAGTGATTTATTAACATATTAAAACCCCATTCCATTTTCTACAGAGTTTGGCTGGCTCTCAAGCAAGAACGTAGGCTTCTATTATAACATATTGGGAGCTTTCAGAACCAAAGCAATTCATAATAAATTTATTCAAATTGACACATTTCTGGTTACACTGTCTTCATTATTTCTTCAGAGTTATGAAACATGCATTATACTACTGTAACCACAGTACTAGTCAAGGAAATCTAATTTTCTGTGAAGTCTGTTTGTACAGTCATCATGTAGCTCAAGGCATACATTTGATTATTTTCTTGTACTGTTTCTTATATTGGTGTTATTCCAAAGGCTCTGGTGATATTATTACCTCATTACATCTAATTCTAAAAAATAGTCTTGCACGGCAGGTTCTAAAAATATATAGCTACATAACAAATTAGAAATAATTACATCACTAAAATCTATTAGGCATACTTTGAAGAGAAGTGTATTTCACATTATTTTATATATTTCAAACACTTTCCTCTTTAAGCAGTACATGCATTTTATCATCATAGCCAGCAAGCTAGGCAATATTTTATTCAATTCAAATTAAAGCTGAATTAAATTAACACAGAATAGAATTCCTGAATCGTGAGAACACAATCATTAAAATGATCAACATAAACCAAAAAAGAACTTTTTAAAGCAAAATCAAAAGGTTCTCCATAAGTATATTTTCTCTCATACTTTATTTATTAAATTCTTCTAACAAGAATTATAATTAAAAAAAAAAACACTGTTGATAGCTTCTTTTACAGCTTCTTAGGATGGGAAGATTTTTTTCTCTTTCACTTTGCTGTCAGAAATGAAAGCCTGAGCTGCAATTATTAAAGGTCTGAATTTGCATTTTTCAGCAATCCAGAGAAATGAGAGCAGCTACTGTTATGAGCATTACCATTATAAAGTTCTTTGTACATAGAGCTTCTAACAAAGTTGTTGGTCAGCTGTTTGTTAGATGCCTTGCCAGTCATCAGATAATCTTATAGTAGATCAAAAAGAGCAGCAGATTAAAATGATCGTTTTGTATACTCCCAGCTGGTAAATCCTCTGTAAACTAACACAACTGGACACAGTGCCCAGTGCTAGAAGCGAATGCAGGAAGCTTGCAGAAGTTAAAGACATATTACTGGATTTGTTTGTAAATAGCTATTAGAATTTTTGTCTCAAAACATAGTTCTCTTTTTCCCTAGTTCTCCTTGTTGAGCCAGCTGGACTGGACACCTTACAGAGCTAAAAACTCCCCTAAGCCAATATGTCTCAAGCTTAGTGTATTTTGAACAGCTATTTGAGGATGAACACTGAAGTCAAAAAGAGCCCTGATAAGATCTTTTTAGCCTGAACTACCAGTGAGAAGGATTGAGAGAACAGAGAGTGCAAGATCCCTTCTGGAGTAGTGGAAAAGGCTGCCTTCTCTGCCAAAAGTCACATCAGTTCAGACATGGTTCTTTAGGTAAAAGAGCTGATTGAGTAAAATAGGCAATGTCAGCTTTATCCTATGAATGAAACTTTCCAGACCTGCCATGGAACATGCCTAAAACCAGCTCAAGCAGACGCCTGCTGAAACTGTGTCAGGAGCTTATCTGCTAAAAGATATCAGGAAAAGTGAAAGCCAAGGAGAAGTTTACTGTTCCTAGGAAGGTTTGACGTATGCATATTTTATTTCCATTTTCCCCTACAAAGTGCATTAGTTGTATTATTTTTCCCCATGATCAGATATATGCATACCTCTAGTTTTTGTGTGGAGTCAGTCGGGAAAAGTGGAGTCTAGCATAGCATTCTCTTCTGAGTCTGCTGCATAAGATGTGGACAAGATACTCTGACCTAAAGAGGTCTTCTGAACTGCTTGGCAGCAGTCAGCTAGAGCAGGTGAGGTATTGCAATTGTTCCCAGAGTTCAGGGAATTAATGCATTTCCAGTGTCCGGCTGCTGCATAACTAAGGAAACAGAAACAATTTACCAGCTATTGCAACTTGTTTTCATACTAGGATTCCATTTTTCAGGGAGCAGTAGTGAGAATATATCAAATTGTTGACCCTTTGCAAGCAGGTTTCAACATAAATTAATTGTTGTGTAAAAAAATGAATTTTATGTTTACAGTGCTATTTGTCACTGAAATGGAGGCTCAATTAGAGTCTCAATGATTTACTGAAGACATTTTAAACATAATGTCCAAACAATGCTACATAAATTAAACATGATGTAATTGAGTGTAACACTAAGTGGCTCATCACTGTTGATTCATGTGGAAATCAGTGAAATTTTACTGATCATTATGCATTCATTCAGTATTAATGTAGATACCATATGTGCTTCCATAGGGATTCCACTGTTACTAAGCATTCATTAAGTTTTAATGTACCATTAAAAAGGCATCAAAAGACCCATCTAAAAATACTGCCACAAAGGTAGTTCATTTAAAGAGAGTTAGAGCAGCATGTTTCACTTTAACATTGCAATACAAAGTAAGCTGATAATGAATCAGCAGAAATAGTTCAGGAGAAAATAGCATTTGATTGCAAGCCAGACTAGAAAGAATGTTTGAACTAAAGGCAATACATTCTCCCCGTGTTTCTGGACAGATACCTGTATTTGTAGGCAAAAGTATTTATCGTGCAAGTGCATGGTCTCTAAGCTGAAACTAATAAACAACTATCAATCAACTATATATATATATATATATCTATATATCTATATATCTATATATCTATATACACACACACACACACACACACATATAGTAACCTATATATCATATCCTTTATGTTTTAAGCTCTTTTGTTCACTGGCCAGAGAACTGAAAAGACTGCCTATGATTCAGATGATCACATTTGTGAATAAGTTTGTGGTCACACTTCTATTGATCTCAAACTCTCAATCTTGAACAGAGTACATGTATCCTGTGGGTGACTTGGTACAGCTACAAAAGAAGGCAGATTCAAAAAAATAAATGTGTCTAGGAGAAAATATTCTCTTCCTAAGATATTGAGATAAATGAAGGATAAGGCATGCTCAGACCTAGATCTTTGTTTTGATAAACCTTGATGACATTTAACTCATAAACTGACAAAAGTATATGTTTCAAATGCCTATTTTATTATGTTGTATGAGGATATGAGTGGCACAGAGAACATGAATGGGGATTGATGAGTTAATGTCTCTTTCAGAAGAAGAGCTGGAGGGGATTAAATTAAGCTACGAAGTGGAAGTTCACAACAAACAAAAGAGATAGTTCTTCAGACACCTGTCATTAAGTCAAAGGACTTCATGTCACACTGTGCTGTGTAGCTGCTCAAAATTTACAGGAGCTGAAAGAATGAGTTGCTGAGTTTTGAACAAGACTAATTCAGACTATTAAATACATAGAAATCATCTTCACTTTGGCATTCTCAGAACAAAATATTGTGGAAGGTTGAGCATGCTTTTTATATTTTATAATCTTATGGTTTTCCCTAGATATAAATTTTTCATCCTTGTCAAAAGCCAGGTAACAGGCTAAATGAGCCCTCAGCTTGGCCCAGTATAGCCATCCTTCCATTATGCTCTAAAGCTAGAACAGACTATTGCTTGAAGATAAAGTGATTAATCTTGCCTTTGTGTAGCAACTTTTGTGTTGAAACATGGTTATGTCATCCTGATCAGTCTTCCACTTTTGTTTTTCACTCTAAAGCAGCTCCATTCCTTTAATCTTTCCTGACATGGTTTTTAAAGTCCTAATAACTCTCGTTTTATTCTCTCTCATCCAAATTGCCTTCCACCATTAGATTAGCAATCTAAGAAGTCAGAATTCAATCTAAAATATCTGCTGCTTTTAACTGTTTGTTTTTTGTTTTGTTTTGTTTTTTCACTTGGAAATTGTGCTGCTTCTGCCACTGATGATCAGGCAAATCACATTTCACATCACCACCAAACTGTGTTTTTAAAGTAATGTAATAGTTACACAAAGTAAGACACACCTTCCTTTTCCTGACAATATGGTCTAGCAGACCCTTCCTTACACCTTTTCATCCTTTTATCTTTAGTTGGCGTCAAAGACTATGCCTTTTACATCTAGTGAACTTCCAAGCACATCTGACAGCTGAAAATATTCTTTCAATGTGAATTTTTTTTTTGAAAGGCATTAATAGCAGACAGAGTTTGAATAAAATAAAAACCAAATTAAACTCACCATTTCCAGGCAGAGCCCTTAAGTGCACTTCCTCCCAGACCTCCCTCTCCCAAGGTTCCTTTTCCTGATGGACCAGCCCCAGCTGATCTCCATGCATACAACTTGTGCCTGTGTCTCATGGTAGCTCCTGATAAAGCTCTTAACACAGCTCACAGTAGAGCTCTGGTAGAGCTCTCTTACACAGATGTGTAAGAGGGGTGCCATGCACTTACCAGCAGGTACACAAACTGGAATGCCCTCCTCTTTCTACCCCTCAGTTGTCTTGGTAAAGGGAGACTCAGGTGCCTTTGAGACCTTTCTGTCCTCAGAATGCTGGAGATGGTCAAAACATGCCAACTCAAAGAGCTGGGACCACTAGCAGCTTGACTGCCTGTGGGTGTCTCTCAACAGACCTTCTGACCACTCAAGAATTACTGCTCATACTAGTGAGCTTTTGATAAGGGGTAACAGTCTGATAATCCTGGAAAGTGAGGCATCTAACTGTGCAGCTGCCTGGGTGCCCACCTTTCTCCCCATCCTCTGCAATTTAAAAGGGAAATCTTCTGCAATCCACCTCTTCAGCCTTTTCTTCACCTCTTTGTTTAACATAGGTGCTGGAGTTTAGGAGTGCAGCAGCTTGACACACATACCATAGGGATTTCCTGGTTTGGTAAGTGCACTTTGTAGCTGCAGGTGGCCAAATGCACTTCAGTTTGAAAAGCACAAGTGCTTAATTAGCTTTTAGCAATTGAAGAAATTAAATAGTGTCTGCTGATGGGACCAATCATGCTGTTTAACAAAGGTGACCAATTGCAGCTCTTCCTGGATTCCATCTCCTTATTTAGTTCAAGTATTTAATTTAGAAAACTGCAATCAGCTTAATTATTTAAAATATTATTTTTACAGTATTTTTGATAATTCAGAGCTATATAAAGCCTAAAGCAACCGTGAAATAAATTCATTTTTCCTTCCTTTACCACTTCAGATTAAGTGTGATTGTAGCTATCATGTCTTACTTCTTGCTAGGATCACATAGGGGAAAAAAAAGGAAAAAGGGATTAAACAAACAGGCAGACACATATAGCTGAGGGGAAATGATGAAATTCTGAGTCCAGCTATAGTTTGTTTTTGTTGTTTGTTGGGTTTTTTTTTAGCTAGAAATATATTAACCCTTAGTAATTACTGTAGTGGTTAATGTACAGCAGCGCTAGCACACTAAGTACATTAGTACTTGCATAGAGCCCTTGTTGGCCAGATTTATATTTTAACAGCTGTTGCAGCTGCAGGATCTGTGGATTTAACTCTCCCTCTGCCCTGAGCTGATTGTACACTTCAACGCCTCTACTGCTCTAGATGTTCACTATCACATACCCAAACCCAATCTTTACCATTCCTGTTCTTTTAACTATTCTGTCACTTGTGAAGATTTCCTTGTTTGTACTGTCTTTTAGCATGTTCCTGTTGCTCTGGCTATGATGATATTAAATATCACAGGCAAAGCAAGGTCTGCCCTGCAGAGTACTTAGAACAACTGCTAAAATAGATGAAGAGGCTGAAGAAAACTTTTTCCATCAATATGAAAGACTCGGAATTTCTGAAGAACACATTCTAGTCTTCTCCTACATGATATGTAAGTTGTCATTGCTTTATTATTTGTATTAACAGCAACCCAACTCTCTCTCAGTAAAGGGTAGACATCAAGGCTATTGTACCAGTAGTTCTGAGGAGTATTCAAATTACTAAAGACTAACCTAAGAATCAAGCTTCCCACCCTATGCCGAAACTCCTATGCCCAAACTCGCGTTTTAAGCATTGTTTGGGAATGCCCAGATACTCATGGAAAGCAATGCTTTAGAAATCACCAAGCAGATAACTTGTTGAAACAGAAGACAATTGTTACAGCTGCTATCATCAAAACAGCTACTAAAAATATACTCATTGTACAATCACAAACTGGTTACTAGTAAACACCGCTGGCATTTGTGTATAATGAAACCACTATGTTACGGGCAAAAGACTGTTCTCAAAGCTTAAAAAGTTCATAGAGAAATTCGCAACTTACATCCAAATTCAACTCTTTGGCATTCTTTTTGGCACTAGAATTGTATCCATTTTTGTTGGGAATGATACAGCCCTTGTTATTTCCAGGTTCATACCTGCATAATCACTCAGAAATAACATTACCAATACAAGTAGCTGAAATTTCCTAACAGTTTTAGTGTCCTTTTCAGATACAGTTGTTTCTCCTTTTCCCAATGCTAAGAGATTTTCTTCCATCACTATAATAGCAAATGCAGAACATCCTGTCCTGTGCAGGATTGCATTTCCATCTTTGTGCCAATTACATGAACATCCCTTCCCTCGACCGGCTGGTCATGCCCCCCACGACATGGTTGGCTGCCAGGGCACTGCTGACTCAGTCAACTTGCCATTGCCATAGTCATCCTGCCATTGAGCAGGACCTCCAGGTCCCTTTCCATGGCACTGCTTTCCAGCATCTCATTCCCCGGTCTCTACATTGATCCAGGGTTGCCCCATCCCAGGTGCAGAATCTGGCACTTTCCCTTGTTGAACTTCATATGGTTGGTGACTGCCCAGTCCTCTGATTTGTTGAGATCTCTCTTAGCTGCTTTTATGTTATATTTTCCTGCTTCACCTAGTATGTGTGATACAATGCCTCTTGGTCCATATCAACACAATTTTCATGTCTTCCTTAGAGATCTTCATACTGCATGCTACAATAATGCTAAAATTACAAGCAGCTAGAAAAACTAGGGCACTGATTACTGAATATATGTCCCAAAAATGGAGACTCTGAGTTGTTTAACATCTTTCAGCTGCAAGTATGAGAGTTCTTGCCTTGATCTTATAACCTCTAGTCACAAGAATATTTCCAAAAGCTATCTGGGGATGCTGCTCCAGCAAAACTCCTCCCTTCTGCAGGGTACATCTGTAGTCTAAATTTTATTCTTGTAGAATAAATAAAAATAAGAAATCTTCTATAATAACAACTAACAAGATCTCTTTGCTTTTCTAGCCCTCCTTTACTTACCAAGCCCTGGAATGTGAACTTGATGAAGATGGCACTGTGCTACATGGACATCTGCTGCTTCTGCAAAGTACTCATAACAGTAAGTCACAGTGCACTTTCACTGCGGTCAGCTGTTTTGTTCAGACAATTACACTGACTATCACTTACTTCAATATCCTGACTTTCCTTCCTAAACATTTTGACTGCAATGCAAAAGAAAAGGGATTATAACAAGTATGGCATAACTAGTTGCCTCCTGTTGGACGACATCCGTGATACACTATGTGCGATGAATACTTGGGACCAAACCCAAGTCTGTTTACTGTGCATGTAAGGCATCCATAACAAAAATTTACTGCTTTCTAATCTGGGCTTGCAGTTACTAAAAACACTAGAAAACTTGAACAAACCTGTCAAGTTCACCAACAAGAGTTTCTCTAGTAAAATTTAATAAGAGAGTATAAGAAAAAACAAGTCTCTAAAAATACAACAGCAAGGTTTAAAAATGTCTTACATACACATGTTGGAAGAAGAGGGAAAGAGAAAGTTTTGCTAGACAGTATTGCCAGCTATAACAGAAAGTCTCATTAAAGAGTTTCACAATACTATAGCATGTGTAGACATTTCAGTTACCAAGCAAGTTCAGTGACAGACAAGAAACCTTAAAATTCAAGCAAGGTGGTTTTAGTTTAATCTCTGATACATAAGATGATATTTACCTTCAGGAGTTCACATGAAAAGGTAGTTTAACATATGGGACTAAGAAACATATAGTACAGTTTTGTGCTGAAAACCAAAGAAAGCAACAAATGTGGCTATTTGAACTTTCCCCAAAACAAGAATAATCAGTCTCTACTGATTTGGTTGAAAAAGTGAAACATCCTATAGACTTGTATTACCACAGATGGAGATTAAATGATTTTATGAAATAACTTTGGTCACCTTAGCAGAGAATACCAAGGTTTGTGAAAAAACCTGTAACCCCATCGCACCCAAAGTACACGTAAGGAGACTCGTTTTGCAGTGCAACCTCTCTCTGGCAGTTACAGATCAGCATGTTGTGTAGGAACGCTTAAAACACAGACTTCAAATACCACAACAAACACAGACACTGGAATCCTAGGAGTGAGTTACAACTTTCAAGTCTGTCCCTCAAGACACAGTGAAATCTAGAATGTAAGCCCCAGTTAGAAACTAGAAAACCCCCCCACATCTCTTCTATCTCACTGTTTTCAAGTGAAGGATGAAGCCTTGTTTTGCAGTCAGACCCTGAAATAGATTTTTTGAATTACCCTATGGGTTCCCCCCCACCCTTGGAGTAAGCCCTTGACTGGAGGCAAAACAAGGAAGAGACGGAAGTGGTAACACACTTTGACAGGGGACTAAGATACAGTAGAGTAAGCAGGAGAGAACAGCAGTGAACAAATGTCCATAAACCCTCTTTATGAATTTTTATTTACTAAAATGTTTCTTAAAGAGTTTCAGCATTAACACTGTTACTTGTAATCAATAATTGACTCTGTACGTGGAAAGTAACGAGACCTCTTTGAGATTATTGCACAAAAGCCTGGCAGCAAACAATTAATAACCCTTTGAAATGCACATATAGATCGGTTTCTGAAATTGAGTTACAGAATGTTTCTAAAGTACAAAATATATATATTGTTAAAGAAGAGAAATGAAATACAATTACTTTTATTTGAATCAAGTCCAGCAAGAAAATATTTCAAAATGGCAAATACCCCAGCACTTCCTGCATGTATCCATAATCTAGCTATTTTATCATGGGTGTTATCATATTTCCACTCCCTCCCCAAAATGTATAATCTTGACAAGAAATGCAAATAGATAAAATATATCACAAAGCATTCTCTTTTAATGTAAATACCATCTTGGTATTTAATGCTTAATCTATAAATAGACAGTCTCTGACACAAGCATGATTTGTAAGTGCGTTATTGTGCTGTTTTAAGATTAAAATATTTCACATGAATAAGTCCAAAGCAGTTCATTCTTTAGTTATACTTCAAGTGAAAAAAAAAATAAATTTCTTCTATTTCATTAAGTATCAAAACTGGAATTTGCATTTTATCAGTATGTGAGTATATGCTGATGACTACTTTAATATATATGTAGTTCACAAAAAGTATTGCTTTTCTGAGTGCTAGGTAAATACTATATACAGATACCCAAAGAGAAATGTCATGTAGTGCTACTGTTAATAAAAGCTTTTAAGTAGTAAAAAAATTTTCAATAATTTATGTCCTGATTTTTTTGTGTGTGCTACCAGGAAAAAGTTACAGGAGAGTTAAAAAAAAATCAAAACACGTATCCCAGTTACTCTCTGCTAAAGGAACAAAACCATCTATTTTTTAGACAGATACAAAGTATTGCATTTAATTAAGATATTCTACTAATTACAATTTTAATTTAATAAAGGAATATAGAGGCAGCATGTGGTAGATTTAAGTTGATACAATCTGTTAAAGTAATATACAACTGAAAATTAATGATGTGATCTAGAATTTTTAGGTTGCTTCCAATCTGTAATTTCAGCATAGTGCTACATATTGTTCAGTCTTGAGGCTAAAATCAGAACTCTTTGATTCTCTTTCTATCATAAGCAAAGCTCACCTACACCTTTTCTTAAACCTTTTTAGCAGCACAGTCAGTTTTATAAAGAGGAAAAGGCAAAATATTACCATAATTTACATATGCTAATAATCTTTCCAAGGCATCAAAAGACACAGCTTGAAATTCTTATAACTGTTGACAAAAATATATTAACATATACTTGCATTTACACTTTCAAAAATTTGTAGTTAGTGTAAAGTTGGCCTATGAAGCAGGAGTAAAGTGCAAAATATTTGGTATAATATCTAGTGATTAGCTTTTGCTTCTGTGGAATACAAAGGATTAAGTCTGGCTCTTCCATTAACAGCTATGGTGTTTGATGGAGGACCAACCTGGAGGTAGGGGAGAGAAAAAAAAAAAAGAGAGAGAAAAAATATTAAAGAAATATTAGCCTAACTTTCCATATTTCTCTCTCTGCAGTATGTCACACAGTATTACTTAAAGGAAACAGAAATACTGTTACTTCAGTTAGCATTTTTCTCATTGCAGTCAATGACCTCCTATATGATTTCTGTACAAAGCATATATGCTACAGAAGTGGAAATACAAGGCATTACCTAAAAACATATTTTATTAAAAACAAAATTTATCCTATCTAAAAATTCCATGTCTAACTATTCAAAACATGAATAATTTTTAGTCCTTCTCCAGACCCAGTTGCAAAGTAATACTTGAAGAACATCACTAAACTTTTTATTAAATATTAAATAGAGCTGATTTCTTTCTAACACTCCTTTATACCATGGTAATGTTTCTTTCATCAGGAGCAAACCATAACTCTTATGATAGATAGCAAAGGCCTGATTTTCATTGGAGCTGCATAAACCAACAATTCCAACTGGAGTTAATGGGAGCTGTGGAGGCTCCATAGCCATGAGAACCACATACCAAAGCACAGTTTACTAAACACAATGAAAACATTCTCAAGAGAAAAACTAGTTAAAAAGAAACCTCACTTGACCCATTTTAGGTTAGTAATTACTGAGGGCCCTATTGAACAGGAAAGCCCAACAACACAAAAGGCCACAGATCTCAGCACTGCATACTCACAACATATCAAGTAAAACAGAGGGTGGAAAAAAAAATTAAAGAATTTGGCTACAGATGCCAGGATTTTATTTTTTAATGATTCTCACACAGAGAAGCAAGCACCTGACAGACCTCTCTCACAATTCTAATGGATCAGATTATCACTACTTTTCCTGAGTGCAGCACAATACATAGGAAGATGTGGTGTATGCATTTTAAAAGTCTTTTCAATACTAAAAATCACTTTTGGGTGAAAATAAGTTATTGATACAAAATGCATCACTCCTCCATCCTACTACTGCCAGTTCTCTATGTTAAACATAAAATGAGACCATGTTTTTGTTAAATTTGCCACAGGCCAAGAAACTTCTTTCTGCTGTCAGACATACCTGTACCACAGCATATGTGCTCTGGGTGAGAGTGAGAAGAACAGCATGTACAATTTTATGTTTGGCAAAACTTCAGTGAGTTCTTCATTACATTTTGTTTGTGTTCCAGGGTTTTTTTGAGGCCTGTTTCAGGTTTCTGTGCTGCAGACTGCTCTTCTTTATGGTTACAGCTTCTTCATTATTATAATTTCTCCTTAAAAATTACAGCCCTCTCCTCACCCCAGCCTCAACACATAGCGCACTGAAAAAGGACATCTCCCACACACAGAAGAGAATTGGAGAGGAAAACTGACTTCAATTATCACTACTCTCCCCTTCCACAAGCCATTCTTGTACCTACACTGATAAAGACTATATGAGTCAAATTTACATGAAGGACATTTATATTAAAGAAAGAATTAATAACTACATAATAAAGTTTTTCCTTATTTTCTTTCTAGTAGAAATAGTTTTCTTGAATTTTGAAAAGTATGTTATGGACTTTATTTTTTAAAACAGTTAGAAGCAACTGGGCTGACAGCCATGCCTATGCATGTTTCCCACAGAATCATAAAACAAAGGTGACACACTATAAAAAATAAATAAAGTTCGGTATTATTCAGAATGTAATTATGCATTGGAGGAAAAAAAAGTCTTGATGAAAATACATGCAAACAAAATTCAAACAGTATTTCTGGTAGAACAGATAGACTTGACCTCTGACTCCAAACAATACAGCATTTTCTTAAATCTTATAATGTTTTTAAAGTGGCTGTAGTTAATGGCATGTAGTTAGAAGTAATACTACTTGTATTATATACCATTTTTACTGACTAGAGATCAAAAACTAGTTGATCATGCTTGTAACTTTTCCAGGAAACTCCATCTTCCTATTCAGTGTAGAAATCATGGGGGGTCTATAAGCCCCAGAGAAGCTGCTGTACTACTATACTGAAACAAAACTTTATGTATCAAATGGAATGTTCCAACATCTGACCATCCACTGAAAGAATCTGACCTGAGGGTATCAAAGACTTCCATAAAAGAAACAAACAAAAAAATCCCTTGTATCTACCCACCTCACATAATTTGTTTCTTTCAAGTTTCAAGCAGAAAAGAGAAAGAAAACTACTGAATTTCTTTAAACTTCTGCAATGGGAAATTATTTCTTAATACAGAATGCAAAACACTAATTTAAGGTCAAGAAAAGTTTGTGTGAGACTATGATTTCTCGTTGCAAATTTAAAACAGTACAGAATTTTAAAGTGTGCAATGTTTTATCCAATGAGACATTTATAGGTTAATTTTAGGAGAGAGAAAAGAAAAATTAAGCCCCAGTTTTAACCAGAGAGGGTAGAGGAAGATGGTCCTACAAGGACTGTTGACAAAACATTGAGAAATGTCTTAGTAATGATGCCAAACAGCAGCAGGAGGCTTGAAGAACATTTAAGAATTATCTGATAAAGTTTAATAAATAGGAAAATAGTCTTCAGAACTGTGTGTTATCTGTTTGTAAAAGATTGCAGGCACTTCATGTCTAGAGTGAAGCTGCTTAGCAGTTTTCTAAAGCCATACAATTTCAAACATAAGTCAGATTTTATGAAAGATATGCCTAATTGATAACCTAGAGAATTCTGTTTCCTTTCAGAAAGATTTGATTACATTTGTAGTGTTTGAAAAGACAGACAATTGAAGCTCTGCATGTGCATTCACCCCTTTACTCTGCAAAACTGACCCCTCTTCCCCACCTCCTTTCCCATTGTTAAGAGACCTCCTGGCAGCACTTTGTGCCAAAGCTAACTGCTTTTAGTGTCAGGCATTAGTATGGTAATTTTGAAGGAAGTGCCATGAATTCATTGTTATGGATGCAATGATGAAAACTCACCCTTTTCAGTTTGGCAGCAGCTTCTCCAGAGCGGATTGCAGCCAGCAAGCTCTGGTGGATCTGTTCTGGGTCAGAGCGCGGGAACGTCATCGCGGTTTGTCTCTTAGTGACAGGGGGTGGGTGGTCAGTGGAAGCACCTGACTGCGCCTGACTCTTCTGCTCACTATTCACATTGCTGCCTTTCTATAAAGGGAGGAAGTGGGAGGAAAAAGAAACCAAAAAATTTTAATCTGAATTACTTATAAATGGAAAACTGAGTCAACCTGGCACAAGGTTGCATAGCAAACTGCTGCCATTCTAGTGTTTGCTTGATTCAAGATTTCAGAGACCAGCCACATCCCCACTGTAGCACACAGTTTCTCCCTCCAATAATTATGCCAGTAAAATTTTATGCCTCCATTCAAGTGTGTTTGTGGCATGATCACTTCCAGCCAAACTAATCACTCCACTCAGAATTAAATTTAAGAAATTAACACACAGAACCATAAGGAACAAATCATAAGCACTCCAAGCATAAAAATAGGTATACACAGTATAAACAACTATTTAATTTACAGTTCTTTAGAGCAGGGGATGCTAATTATGGCAAGAAATAAATATTTCAAATCATCTGAATTATACTGCTCTCATTTTTAACATTCCCTCGTATTCATGTACTTCATTATAATGCTGTGCTACTGCTGGACACCACCGGGTGTTTTCACTGTACAAATATAGCGCTTTCTGACCAGGAAGTAGTTCACAGACAAGCCTTTAGACTGGTTGCCCTAGATGGCAGTGGATCAACCAGTATTAAAAATAAAGTTTACCTTATCCATTAGACTATTTTGTGGCTCGGCTGTTAAGGTCTGTAAGGAAGGGCTTTTCACTTGAGGCATGGAGGTAGCTGAGGAGAATTCAGCTGCCAAAGTGGCAGAGGAGAGTTCAACAGGAAATTCCTCTCTAGGTGCCTGGCTAGTGATTGTACGCGTCTTATTGAATGATTGTGACCTTTTGACCGCAGAGGAGACAGCAAGAGCAAAAGGGGATGGTCTTGAACTGGAGTATGGCTTTGGAACTGCAAAAGTTCTTAGAGTTTTTAGGTTCAGTGGTGCTGGAGGACAGGGGGGAAAAATTGAAGGTTTATTGCTTTTAACAGGAGAAGTGGAAGATTCAATGTTTTTTCCATCATCAACTTTTTCTTCATTTGCTGGAGGAGAGGAAATACTTGTTTTATGTAAAGCCAAAGAAGTCAGATCAGGTGATGAGATTTTTTTCCCCATGTCTGTACTCTTAGCTTCATTTTGAATTGAATTAGGAGCACAAATGGTACTTCTGGCAACTGCAGATGTCACATAATGACCTGAAGCTCTCCGTTGCATCTGCAGATAAAAAGAACTAGGCTTTGTTGTAGGACTTAATGCATTTGACTTGTCCTGAGTCTCAGAAGAAGCATTTGTATTACCCAGGCTTAGCATCAGTGGGACACGCTGCTTGAAAGACTCCTTTTCCATCTGGTTGCTCTCAGTAGTGATCTCAGCTCCAGAGGTCACAGTATGTTCAGAAATGCTGTTCACACTCTGCAGCAGATCATTCGCTGCTGCAGCTTCATTTTGTGAACCAACCTGTAAATGACCCACACTTTTTGACAGATGAGGAATTTCAGCTTGCAATACGAATTCTTTGGGGTCTTCTTGCTTCAGAGAATCTCCCAAAGTAGACACCTCTTGATCCTTATCATCTGATGGAACTTCTGATTCCCAGCTCTTCATTATTTCTAAGAATTTTGGAGGCACTATTTTATAAGTAGTCATCCCAATTTTTGGTATGTAATCCCTTGTAATTTCATTAGCAGGTTTGGGTTTAGGTCTGGTTTCCTGTCTATAAAAAGGGTGACCTTTTACAGAAAAGTCATCTGGAGTTTTTGCAGTTGTTTCTGGTGAAACAAAATTACTGCCATTTATGCAGACGTGACTCTGGTCTTTTATGGGAATTACACTTCCATGGGTAACTTCTTGTGTCTCAAGATTTTGTTCCACTGACATATATTCATCCCCTTGCTGCGTTCCATGCATCACTTGAAGAAGGGGGTTGTTTGTATCTGTGTTGTGTTCAGGGACCAGTTCTCTGAATATGGATGATTCAACACCCTGAGGAACAATAATTTCTTTCTGAGTAGACCTTCCCAAATTGCTATCCAAAGGACCTGTCTGGATTGCAACATCCTGCATTTTTACTGTATCCAAATTGGTTTGATTTGTTTTGTCATCTTGCTTTTCCGACATCAGTTGAGGATAATTCCTATGACTTACAGAGATGTCATTTTTACATGCCTGGAAGTTTGATAGTCTGTCAACTTCAAGCTTGTTATTTTCTGTAAAATCTACTGGTTTAATTTCAGCTGTCTGAAGTTCTTTCTCTTCTTCTGTTGTTGGAAGGAGTTTTGTATCACTGTGATCTTCAAGTTAAAGAAAGATTCCAAAATTAATACAAATGTGAAAAAGATTCAATCTTCCTCCTTACATCAAGACACTCTGCATCTAATGTATTTAACTACAACGACTGGCTTCTCACTGACATTAAATATTTCCTTAACACTTACTTTTAAAACCTTTTTAAAGATACAAGTATATTTGACTAATATTGTGAAATAGTAGTATCCTAACTCAAGGTATTCTTCCTTAATAAACAGGCAACTGGTGCCAGGCATTGACTTAATAGAAAAAGACTATTCTAGAATCATTTTAGAAGTGCTAATGAATTTCAGTTGATTATATAGGCATCGGTGACTCAAGAGCTTAAGGACTATTTATTATCAAGTTAGATACAGATTTTATTTAGTTCCACACATTTGTGGCTTCTGTTCTTTAGTTTTAATGTTACAAATCTTATTTGTCAACTACACCTTATGTATTTGTACATGGAAACAACTAAAAAAAATATGGACAAGAGCAATTTTCCAAACCTATTTTTCCTACTCTTTAGTTGGTCTGATAATTCAATTTTCTACCCCTGGACTGAACACGAGATCGTCTCCAAAACATGTGAATTTTTGAGTCAAATTGTTTTAAACACAATATTGGGAAAAATTAAAGTCTTCAGGAATAATCATTCGAAGTGGTTATTTTGTGGGGGGAAAAAAATCCCCATTTCAAGTATGTTATAAAATGGAAGCTAAAATTTATATCGCATATAAACAGGACTCATGCAGTGTTGTTATGATTTATAAACAGAGGTGTACTGAGTATAAATAGACTATAGGAGGCCTAATATATAAATCTGAAAATCAGTGTCACAAAAGGGTAAAATAAATCAGTCAGGTCACTAAATCCACAGAAAAATTTATGATCCATTTGCTGCACAGGATGTCGTCATTTCATTTCAGATCAGGGTGTCACTTTCTTCTATTTGTGTTTAAAAACATTTGCATTTTCAGGCAGAAAACTCACACTAATTTCATAAGCAAAGAACAAATGATAGCCTCTTCTTCTCTGCTGGGGTATGGTACCCATGGCACCCCACGTGGCAGGATAACCTCTGTGTCCAGCCTTCCCTCTCCTTGGCACTGTCCCACCCATCCCACCCTACAACAGCACGACACAGCTTTGACTACTGCTATAACAAAAACATACCAAAAATACCTCCTCCAAAAAAAAACCTCTGCATCCAATTCTTGCCACCTCATCTCAAAGAGAATACACCAAAGCTAGAGAGAGCGTAAAGAAAATAGTCTGATGATAACAATTCAAGAGTTGACTGTATTGTCATTTCTTCAAAGGAATAGAAAAGTTCTCTTGAACCTTGCTTTGAAGTAATAAAAATGAGTGGGAACTACTCACCATTGGTTTTATTTTCATCTAAAATTTCAAGCTTCCTGTCTTTTTCAAATTCAGCATCCTCACTGCTTATCTTAGTCTGTAGTCCTCTGCAAAGCACAACAGTACATTAAATATGCTGGTATCATTCATTTCAGTAAACACAAGAAACGATGCAAGAGAACTGGCAATATTCTCCAAACACAGATGGACAAAATAGAATCACTCTGCCAAACACTGGAACACTCGACAGAATAGATTATTTTATTTTTTATAAAACAAGAGGAAATGCTGCCATGATATTCTACCAAAATGACAAGCAGCTCCACTTGCTTCTGTGTAAGCAGATGATCAGTTTTCCTTTCTCTTCTCCCCCTCCTTTTGCTTACACGTGCAGTCTGAACAAGCCCCTTTCCAGTAACAATCCACAATGGTTTATCACTCATACAACAATATTAGTGTGAAGTGTTCTGACATTCCTGACATCTAGAATGTGCCCTTGATTTTGTGCACACCACAATACACAGGAAGCTGAGTGAGATGCTGTGTATGAACACATGAACTGTGCAGGACAGACTTTTCAAAATAGTCCCTTTCCAGCAATACCTGAAGAACAGCAAAGAAACATCCCTCAAACATATTACTTGCATACTAAGTATTTTACAAATGCATATAGTATCTGTTCCTCTCAGATCATGGCGGACAAGAGAACTGAACATGTTGAATAAGGGGGGGAATATTAAGTCCTTGGATTAAAAAGGTAAATGAAAAGGGCAAAAATACTTAAAATTTCTCTACAGAAAGTTATTAGAACTTTCAACTTCCATCTTTGTACTTTCTGTAGTTAGAAATACTGGCATTATGAAGATTCCAATTCATTTGCCACATCAAATGCATTATTTGTCAGAAACCAGTGCCTTACATCTGCTTTGAATCATTTAAAATCATAAATTTCTCAATAACCATTCATGCACATGCTGCTTTATAGTACCAAATATACTATAACTGTCCAATAAACCACTTAACAGGAGTGTATGCTCTGAAAACTATTGTTGGAAGAAAGTTAAAGCTCAGCCCTGCACTCTGTACTCTTTTTTATCTTCATTTCTTTTAACACAGCTGAGGGACTGAGCTACAACTATTAACAACAGGTTGAATTGTCTTTTAATAGAAAACAATAATCAAAAACCACCAAACCCAAAAGCCACAAACCACCACAGAGTATCATTACAGCAATTAGTGGTTTTGACTGGAACATTACACATACTTCCCTGCTTTGATTAAAGAAAATACTTCTCAAAGTAACTAGATCTTATACAAAAGATCTGAATTATCAAAAGTTTTCCAGAAATATAACGTCAGAGAAACCCTAGTCCTTATTTTGGAATCCCTGTGATATTTCAGGAAACAACTGCCAAACTCTAAAGCTGGAGCACAATACAGGCTAGATGATACTCACCAGGATTATAAGGCGTGAAAGGCTACTGCAAATTCACTGATGGGGTGGGGAAAAAAACCCCTGGACAACTACCCCAAACTGGCCCAATAATAAAGGTCTGATAAGTTCAAGACAACTTATTAGACCCCCACAGAGGAGACACACCTAAGCAACTGGAACAATATTTGTCAGGACAGAGCATCAAAGATTTTTGCAAAGCCACATTTGGCCTTGGACTGACAAAAAAGCCCCTTCAGATACAAGTCAAAGCTCTCCTTACTACCTTGAAAGTTCTTGGCTACTAGGGCAGTCACATTTTGGCTTCAGTACAATAATTGAAATAGTTCTTTCAATTTAATTTGGGAACAGTAGCCAGTTTAGTTGCCCCAGGGAACACAGAAACAGTGAATTACATTAACACAATGGGACTTCTCTGGACAATCAACATTTATTTCAAGCAGGCACTAACTCATGTTGGGAACCTGCTGAGTCAGGTACTTTAACAAACATGCTGAAGGGCAAAGGTACAGCATCAACAGAAGGGAAAAAGAGCAGTTAAGGAAACTAATGTGTTTATTCTTTAAAAAAGCAGAATTAAATTGTTTTCCTGAGAGCAAATAGATTGAGGCAGGTCAAGACAACATATAAGGAAAAGAAAAAATAAAAATTAAAGCCAAAAAAGATGCAAGCAATAGATAACCATGCCCAAAAAACCAGAAATGGCCGATCTACCCGTTTTTCCCCGTCTCTAAGAGAGAATTTGTGTATTTTTATTTAACTAATCAATCTCAATTTTTTTTTGCAGCATACTGTTCTAGTAAGTAGGTTATTTTAGAGCTGGGTTCAGCTTTTCTGGGGTCCAGCTGTTTGAGTAGTAAGGAAAGGGAGGCTTAAACAGAATAGCCTGCAGAACACTTCATTGTCATTTTTGTTGGAAAGCTTCATGAATTACTGTGCACAGAAGAGTGCTACAATGAAAGCTAAGCATATTAAAGCTCATTCCTCTCACAATTCTCTATTCTGTGCTCTACAATGAAACAGCACTGTGTTTCATTTGCCTCCCCCATTGCCTCCCCAGTGCTCCTTTCTTTGTCACAAAACGTACTTACTTGCCATCTGTGCTCATATTTTCTTGTTTTTCTTCCTTGAAGCTTTGCGAGTTGTCTACAGAAACACTGCCAGGAACAGGAGCTGATAGAGCAGGATCACTTTTTTCATTTTCCAGTGGTACCTCAGCAGAGCTGAAGGCTGCAGTAACCTCTCCTGTCCTGGGAGAGGTACTGGTACTTTCACTGTCCTCTCTCTGTTGCACACTTATCTCTTCCCTTTCATCAATTTCTTCCAGGTTGTGTTCTGCACTCCTTACACCTACACTTACAAGAGAAAACAAAAGAAAGCAAAAAAAACCAACACCCAACAAAACCCAAAACAACCCCCAGCTCTCATTGCAGGGCCTAGACACAAAAGGACTGTTGAAGGCAGCCTAAGTAGTTTGAAGAGAGAAAACTGACTGTTTTCATAATTCAGATAAGTTTGAAAAAAAATAAGAAGGGGAGGAAAAAAGAGAGACCCATTCAGACTTTCAACTTCACAGTATTCTCTGGTTCTTTCCAATTCTCTCTTTTTACACATCTAGTTCTGCATCTGTAACTATTGTATAACATTTTCCTTTTTCAACCCAAGTACTGGATTAAGATACATCAAAATATATTTAACGTTCTCTTAATCCCAAGTTTCATGGAGGCAGACAGTTTCTTTTCCCCAGATGTCTTATACTTCCATTAGCTCTCCAGTGATTTTTAAAACACACAGTTTGTCTATAGAATAGGAATGTTAGAGGACTAAAGAGCAAACCAAATACCAATTCTGCCCGTGGTTTGAACAAGTTTCACCATCACTATCAAAAATGTCTCAGAACCATCCTAAATGTATTAAAAAATATTTGGAAGTGTCTTGCGCAGAGTCTCATGTTACAGTAGAAAAAAAAGTTCATAGAAAAGTGTTAATCCATAAAAATACTAACATTTTACAGCCAGAGTATAGTTAAAACTAAAAAGTTTAGTTTGTAGATTGGGACACATAAATCAGCATACCTGAAGTTGAAGTAATAAATGCACCTATTCTGTTTTTCAGAAGGATTAACCATCACTTGCTTTACTTCCCTGCCAGCAATATATTCTTATCACAAGATGATGATTCACATTTATCAAATATTAGTAAGTAGGCTATACAATAAACCTCTTGGCTTTTAAACTGGAATTCTATATACAAAGATAGTAATTCCATCCATATAGTGCAATATAGTACTGTGGAAGGCTACTGGGAACAACTGAGTGTACTTGGCCTGACCTGTCAGCTTTGGGTGCATTGATACCTGCCAGGTACAGGCTTTGCACTTGGGCAATTACATTTCAGACTTTTCTAAGTAGTATCAGTAAATTTCCAAGTGTGAACCAAGCCAACAATCAAAACAAAAAGCAAGGAATACTGGAGAGTCTCAAATCCCAGAGTACAAAAAAATCTTAGACTGACTTTTTTTAGTAGTGGTTAAGATCCACTCAATTCCAGTACTTCTTGAGAAGTCACTGTTATAGAAAAGTAATGAGAGGACTGTCTATACTGGAGAAAGGCTCAGTACAGAACAGAAACTTGGATTTTCCCAATAGGGTCATTAATTAAGAGTTCAGTAATAACAAAGTTACCCATTCACTATATCACACTAACTACAAAAGCCAAGCACTTCACCATTTAGTTCTTGATATTATATTGCATTTTTGTAATAACGCTTTGTAGTTATACATTAAGCAATGTGATCAACATGTGCCATAGTGCTGAACGCAGAGGAGATTTAGATCCCCAGGGAAAGAAAGGCAAGACTGTAAAGGGTGCAGTTGAGCTCCTTCCATGAGGTTTCAGCACAGGTACATACAAATATGCCACACTGGTATTACAGGGACTCCTAAGAATTTACTAGTCTCGAGGGCCTTTTCTCCCTCTCACCTGCTGCCAACCCCTTTCATCTCCACCTAGGGAAAAGTCATACCCAGCAACCTAATACTTAAGGAGATCATCTTATGGATGGCAGTGTTACTTTATGTGTGCAAAGATAAATCCATACGTCAGAATGCACAACAAAGCATAAAAGAATGTGAGTAAAAATCAAACCTGCTGAGACAATTCCACAGCCCATAACAGGCTCTAAGGAACAGTGCCTCCTTCACTGGTGAGAACTATTATGCCATGGGCCTGAGCCATCACCACCCACAGGAACAAAGAATATAATTTTCAGTCTAAATACTCTATGGAAACCTGAATTATACAAACAAAGCACAGCCAGGACTTCTGACAAGAGAAATGGAAGCATTCTCGAGCTGCTGTGGCTTTTTGCCCAGGCACTGCTGTCATCTCTCTGCTGCTTTTCCTCTGGAGAGGAGTGTAACAAAGGCTGAGTTGTATCTATACTCATGGGATGGAAACTTTGCTTGGGTTGGTAGGAGACATTCCCGACATTCCTACTATATGAAATTATGTTCTTCTTTGCTGTGCTAGAAAATCTTCCAAGCTTTGGAGTGGACTAACCTGACCTACAAATCGACAATAAACAAAAACAACCCTCACACTTTTTCCAAAGTGCTTTGCTTCATTTGCCAGTATTGGATCAGCCTTGCTTGCTAGTGGGTTTTCATCTATTACTGGATCTCATTCCAAGCCTGGGCCACCACTGCTGCAGCAGAATAAAGTCTGAATGCATTTGATACACAAACAATATTTAACAACCATCCTTCACACACATCATGCAGTTAACTCCCCAGGGGAGCAGTTCAGATTTTTACTTATTTCCAAATCGTCAGTCTACAGCTTTTACATGCATCATATCGCTGGGAAAAACTTACAGCAATACTGGCTACACGCTGTTGCCTTATTGCCTATACACTCTACATGTAGTTCCATATGCAATAACTATTGCATTTGTATCTGCATATAGTTTATGCTCCCTGAACATTAGTCATTGGGTTTTAATTAGCCCTAAAACAACATTGTTAAAGCCTCCACCCTGACACTGAAGATACACCGGATGAGATGACTGACATACCAACTGCAAGTCTCCTTTCAGTAGCAAGAACACTCTTTGCCCTGCAGAGAACAGGCTGGTGCTGCTTGACTACATCATGCAAATCTGCTCTTGACTCTACAGCCCATAACAAGGTTCTTAAGAGATACTGTAACCAATAGGATTATAGCAAGGAATTTGTTTTGATGGAAAGTTATTTAAATATCTGTAATTTCAAAATATTTTTTTAAACACCATTTTACCTTCTTCCCTGGTGAAAAAAAAAAAAAAGACTAAGCATTAATTAAACTTTGGGAAGGGAAACAAAAGTCATAACTGAGAAAGAAAATTGTTTTTTATAATCCCAAATGTTCAAATTAATTCTCTGTCAAGGTTTATTCTAGTAGATGTGAGCCTTCAAAGTATTTTTGTCAAGGTACAGGCTTTTTACACCATGGGAAAGCTGTCATTTTGCAATAGAAATGTTGCCTATTCCATATTATACAGCTTCACATAATGTGTGTGCATCTAAGTAGTGCATAGCTAACATAGACCAAATTGAATATTTGTAATGGTTCATTTTAGGGCAGAAGGTAACACTGTATTTGCAGCTTAGCTTCGGGGTTTTTTTGCTTATTTGCAAAAGTAGCAATGGATAACAGAACTACTTTGGAATGCCAGTCACAGCCAAACAAAAACTCACAATGCTTCCCAGAAGCTCGACAATTAAAGCAGTATTAATCCAAATGAAAGGAACTGCAGGTTTTTTTAAATGTTAAAATTATGTCCAACTTCACAATTAAAAAGATATTAAACTAGTTTATCCATTTAAAACAATACCCAAATGCCCATAATTTTCAGACCAGGCATAGGACAAGTGACTGCAGCTGATTGTGCCACAGGTTAATATGGGCTCTCATAGCAGGAGGGGCTTTGCTAAAGGACCCTTTATACATAGGCCTCAGGACAGTTTCAGAGATGCCACCAGAGAGCAGCAGTATCCCATGAGGAAAAAAAAAAAAAAAAAAGAGGCCACGAAGCTGTGCTATGTGACTTGTTTCTACATTTTAAAATACTGCACTACATTAAGTGTTCAGCAAAGGCCATTGCATGAAGACAGCAGGAGAACTAGAGAATGAAGCCTAACACTAACTGCAGAGGTAAATCCTAGGGCTCAACACAGACTGTTCTAAGCCCAGTGAAGATGACTACATTTTTCTATTTCTTTTTATTACAGTTTAAATTGAAATATTTAATTATAGAACTCCAATGCCTCAAGCAGAGGTTCCTAAATCTATGGAAAAACAAACAGCCATTTCTATGAAGTTCAGGGCTGTTTATTTACACAGCACTGGGACATTATAGTGATGGGAACTGCAGAAATTCTAGCACAGATCTATAATCTTAAGATAGAAACAAATACAAGGAAACAAAAAAACTTAAATCCCAGTATGATAACCTTGCTTATCATCTTAGACCCACTGCATGTAGATTAACAGTTTTCAACACAGAAAATTAAGTCATAATAAACATAACTCAGAAGTGATTACTCTCCTTCATCTGCTACAACTAGGAAAAGGAAAGGTTACAGCCTCATTACATCTTCAGCCTCAGACTGCACCGTATAGGTTCCCACTCTCATGTATTATGTTCTTTCTACTTAATGTCTTTTCTGACAATTTAAATAAAGTGCCCTAAACACAAACCAAGCCCAAGTTTACTGATTACTGATCTTCATTTTTTTCACTTTGCCAAAGCCCTAACGTCTTAGCAGGTGACTTTTTCAGTTTTTGTGGTACATTTGTGTTTTCTTAGTCCAACCAATTTGACTGGTACACTGGTATCCTGAATAAAACAGCTGGAGAACTAGCAAAGAAACTGAGTGTTTAGCCTCATATAATGCCAGTGGCACTCCACAGGCTTAGCATTTATAGATTTCATTCTTAGAGTAATGCGTTGAAGAGTGATTTTTCCAGACTGCACTGGCACTGATTATTCTAGAAGCTTTTAAAAATTTTAGAAGACTTCTAGATGCTGTACCCTGTATCTGAACCCTACAGTCTGGTGCTTACAAACAAAAGTACTTCACAGTACAAACTGCCTAAATTAAAAAAGCATTCTGTTCAGCAGCTAAATAATTGTATTTTGAACAGTTATACTTTCATATATCACATTTTTTCCATAACATCCAACAAATAACATTTGAGCAGCTACTTATGCATTCAGTCTAATTTAAAACTTATGTTTTCAAAGGCTGTTCAGATGCCAACCAAAAGGCAGACGCAGATTTGCTTCTGCCCCCGGGTTACACAAGTCAAGGCCAGCACAAGGCAGGGCTCTAAAAAACCAGACTGGGCTTTAGGTTTTGAAAGATTTGTTATGAGGAACAAAAAAAAAGAAAAACCACAGAAATTATGTCTAGTTCTTCTCTACGACTTGTGAGGGAGGTGGGAAAACAGGGACAATGTTTAATTTATTAAATGTAAAGCCCAGATACCACTACAAAATACATTGGATGTGTTTCTGTAGACATTAAAACATCTTTATTTTAGAAAGCCATATTTGTACTTCAAGGAAAAAGTTAAGTGATCTGAACAATTAAAATTAGTTCTATTTTTATGACACATCTACTGTATTGTAACTTATTGATATGAATTACCATAATTTGCTATGAAGTAGATTTTATCAACACTTTTAGAAAAAGAACCAACCTGTGTCAGGCTGCATTTCGGTGGTTCTTTCTTCCACTTTAGTGGAGGCTGATTCTGTTGTCTCCGTTACTGCAAAAAGTGAAGCAACAAGCTCTTTTATTTCCTCTCAATTTCTGCACCAACGAAAGTTCTAGATAAATTGTCAGATTATGGTCTTACTCTACTGAGTTCTTCAAGAAATACATTTCTCTTAAGCAACTATTGCTCATTGTCACATTTTCCAGATATTTTAATCTCAACTCTTAGGTATTTTTGAACCAGACAACTGAATTTTTTATCAAATAGAAGAATCACAAAAAAACTAACATAAAACTTTCCCTAAGATTCTTCTTGGCAGTCCATTTCCTGTTATACCCTCTCTGATACAGAGAAGCTAATCTTTTCTCCCCACCCCAAGCAGTCCATCTGAGTAACACAAACACAATTTTCTACTTAACCTAACTACAATTAATTTGGCATTGACTGTGTTTTTCTGATCTGCATGCTCTAAACACCTGCCTTCCTCACACTTGTGGAAAAATAACGGAAGACTGGTGAGGAGGACTGTAAACATGCTCAAGTGATTTGCAGCAGGAGTGCAAAGAACCCCATATATGATACTAATTGTTGTTTAGTCTTGTGTGTTTGACAGGCAGAATACCTGTGTTTAGATAACACAGGCCTGCGATAGATTCACAAGGCACCTCATGGAACGTGCTGGAGATCCCTGCCCTGCTGTGGCAAAGATCAAAGCGCAGTGGTTGGTAAACTACTCCTGTGAGAAGCCCTGACACAGAGGGAATACAGCAGGTTTGTCAGTCCCTCGCACGGACCGAGCTCTGCGTCCCTGCTCGGGTGCCTCTGCCCAGGTGCTGCTCCAAGGTTTCCCCTGTCGATGAGGTATCAAAAATTAATCTACCCTTTGCATCTGCAGTTCTGTGGTTGCTCCTGTGTCCTTCCTGTGCCAGCTCACACCACACACCACATTACACAAGCCAGTCCCATAAACCAGCTCCTTACCACCTGAAGAGGTTTGGTACTCATATTTTAACTTGAAATTCTTGCCTCATAAGGTGGTGTTGCTTTAATGTTTAGCCAAACAGCTATACTTTCTGTTGCCTTCCAATTAAACAGCATAAAAAGATTACCAGGCTCATTACTGCTTTCACTTTGATCTTCTGGTGCTCTGGAGGGTGGTGAGGGCGCCTTGCGCTTCATCCTCCTTAGAGAGGAGTTCACGGAAGCAGTGTCACTGAGCGGCAGGGAACCTTTCCGTACTAATCCTGGAGGGGCCTGGGAAGGGAGACAGGGGAGGAAGATTATTAGCAATCAATGAAAAACAGCAAAATGGCTTTAGTAATTATTCTCCAGAAGTATTTATAATATACATTTGGGAAAGAGAGAATATATATCTATTACCAAATGTATTATGTTTTTCATTTAATTCCTCCAAGGAGTTCTTTAAAAAAAAAAAAATTTTCTACAGTAATTGAATATATTCACAGAGGTGCAACATGGATCAGTAAAAGAAAATCAGTTGTTACATATAGTATAAATGAGAATTTGAATTCTTTTATGCCCAAAGGCTATTCTACAAACCCAAAAATAATTATTTTCTAAAAGTAGCTAAAATCACTGTAGAAAGAAGCTTCAACTACACCCCACTGCAACGACAGAACACATTTTCTTCTCCATTCCTTCAACAGCAGTCCTAATTGGGCTGTATACTCAATTACTAGGAATTCCTTTCCCCCTTGAAATACTTGAACTTTCATTGAAATTTTTGGAATGCCCAATTTGGAAACTTGTATTAGAAAGTACAACTATCCTATAATACTTATCAAAGTTAAATTTTAGTAAGTTGCAAAACAATAATTACAGTACCTACTGATGTTGCAGTGTAGTAATGTCCTTTTTATTGTAGCAAAAGTAAAAAAGTTCTTAATTCACAAATAATCAAAACCATTAAAAATGGACAAAGGATACCTCTTAAAGATCTCATATTTTTATGATATAGCAGCCCAACTGCTTTTTAAGTTGTTCTAAAAACACATTCTCTGTCTCAAAGACAGTGGTTGTAAATTTGCCTGCCATTCCTAATTGCAGTTTGCCTTATGCTGAAGTAACCTTCTATATCCACAGTTATTACAATGACAATGTTCAGGATCCCAGCAATAAAAGAATGCATTTTGCACTAGACATAGATGATTTTTTCTGTAGTAATTCTGATCCCTATCACTTTCTACTCAACAATATGATAAAATTCAGCAGTAGCATTTATTTCTGACTAGAAGGATCCACACAGCAACTGGATGGAGGGGTCATCTTCAGAGAACTCTGTGCATCAATTAACCAGCCCACAGCACAAAGCAGCTATCGAGGAACAGAGATGGTACAAAAACACCTACAGATTCTTGTTTCATGGGCAATCCTTTTGAAAGCATCACAGACAACGGAACTGCTGACAGTGTTAATTTCCATGGAAAAAGATGCTAGTATTTAGAAAGCTACCACTGAAGAAATACATATCCTACAGTAAGCAGGATATTAAAGAGCAAAAGCTAGAGTATTTGATTGTATACAATCAAATCTATAAAGAAAATTACTCACAAGAGAAAAGATACTGGCACAAAATGTCTGTCAGGCAGTGTATGGCAGCTCCTGTTAGATCTCAATACTTGAATGAATGAACTGGAATAATGAAAACTATCCTCTGAGCCACCCTGAGCACACTCGGTCATCTGATTTGTCCCACCTTGATATAAGGTATGAGAAATCCTTAGATATTTTACTGCACTGTAAGGAGCAACACTGTCCAAAATGTTCACACAATTCTTCTACCCATCACCCTAAAAAAAAAACCAAAACAAAACCACTTGCCAAAGCAAGCAACTCAAATCTTTTACAGCAAAGCAGAACTCAGGGCTTTAAAGAGAAAACACAAATCACAAGGTGAAATGTTCTTAAGAACACCAGAGGATAGGGACATACTCTACTCCTAATTAAAAATACTTGCATGCTTGAATAGTCTTTAAACAAGTCAGTTTCTCGATTATAATGTCACACAACAAAAATCACTTTACACTTTTATAGTTTCATATTCACAGTTCCCAAATAGTTCTTAAAAAGGAAAAACAATTAATATTCAGCCTTTGAATTTATTCAGGAGAGGATGTCAAATACAATATTATTTCCCCAAATGAGGGGGTTTTTTGTTGCTAAAGTACTTCCTCCTTGCATTTGGGCAGTTCTATTTGTCTCCTCTCTGGTAGCTGCTGGCTGCAGCCCCTCTGTTCTGCACAAAGACACGTTTCTCTGCTCAAAGGTCTCACCCTCGTCTGCTTCACACAGGCTCCCTCAGCTGACTCTGCTGGCTCAGAGCTCTGCGCACACTCGCTCAGCCAAACAGATGTCACCAGAGTTCTCTTCTGCACAGAACGAGCGTCGGGGGGGGGGGAATAATGTTCTCAGCATAAGAGCACAAATGCTACTAGAAGATTTTTATAAGCCTTTCTACTGCCCTTTGCATCCAAAGAAACAAACGACTTGCAAAGAGAGATTTCAAGAAAGTACTAAATGTTCCAGTAAAGGTTTGAGTGCTGAACAGATTTTCTCAGGAATTATTCAACATATGAATATTAAGAGCTTTCAAGTCCTAACAAAGGCTGTAATGTGAAAATAGTACTTTAAACAGATGGAAAAAAATTAAAATAATGTTATTAAGACATATCTGACAAAGTTTTGGAATATACATCTGGGTATTCATGTGTCATACCAACTGCCAATGATAACCAGTACTTTATCAGTTACATTTAAATTAAAATTCTTTTTAGAATCACTAAACTAATTAACTATGCTTGTGCCAAAACACCAGTGAACTCTGTCATAACTTCCACAACATATGCCAGAGTTCTACTTTTAACACTGTACACCCTCCTCATCCTGGAACAAGCAAGAGTGGATATGAAACTTTTTATTCTTAAATATGTATAGACAAAGTTGGCACCAAATGCCACACTATTCCAAGCAGACACTTATACATATCAGTGCTCCCCAAGTTCCAGCCTCTGTACGCAGTGACAGACATGGTGCCTTGGCCTTCTTACCAATTCAAAAACCAAAAAAAGGTATTTAAGCCACAATAATTTTGCAACTGGAATGGAAGAAAACAAAAGAGTTTGGAAAACAATATAATAGTAGTAGAATATAGTAGAGCATTTCAGTGTGCTGGAAACCTTACCTCACACTCCACCAGTACCTATCTCTTTTGCTCCATACCTATCTTAGTTTAACGGGGGATATACAGGCAACTGTATCATGTAGGGATATCAAAGCACATTACCAGCCATATTGCTACCATTTCTTTCTTCCCTTTGTACAGGTATGCAGGTAAATGGATTTCCAAGGTGTAACAGCAAAAAATGTATCTGCTCCTGCACTGAGTATATTCATGTGCTCAGTTCCTATTACATGACTTAAGCTTCCCAAAATACTTAAACTTAGCCAGAATACTACAGAGGAAGTAATATACCTCTGATCTATTGGAAAGAAAGTACATACAGAATTTATTTGGAGCAACTCAGCTGGTGATATTCTGTCCAAACACCTGATATTACTATTATCTGCTAGGATATATCTGCACCCTTGCTGGTACAGAGACAAATACAACAAAGGGACAAGGTTATGCATTTGACGTACGGAAAAGTGGATTCATGCAACATTCAACACCAATTCTGAAACGTCTCAGAGTAATAGCAAATTATTCTCATGCAAACTTCAGTACAGGTAATCCTGAGCATTGTCTTCTCTGAGGTAGTCCTGACTCTATCAAAACCTGCCTGATGTCCATAGTACTCACTGCATCATTACCCAACTTTTCCTTTAAAGGGTTGAACATGAAGACTCAGGCAAGAAAGGCTCTGGTGTAATTTTTTAAGCATGGAACTCATCTCTCCCAGAAATCCTGACTTAGGTGTTCTGTGACAGTGGCTAAAAAATCTTTTCAGAAGTACTTTATTGTTTAGCTGCTTCCCACCTGTTTAGCTGCTTTCCATCCCTACTCTCCCATCTTCTCCCTTCCTTTTCTTCTCCAAGGGGTACACTGGAGATTTAAATTTCTTTAGGGTTAGGGTTGTGTAAATGGACCACTCTTGTGCTGCAGGACGGTCTCTGGAAATGTCTCAGTACTCTTTCAAGGAGCAGTTTTATTCTCCAAGGAAGTATCTTATAGGATTCCTCTTAAGAGTTCTCTTAACAAGCTGAGCAATATGTACCATTCAGTTCAAATTCATTAATTGATGATATTTATTGAAAAGTGGATACCAAAAGACAAAATATTTTATTGGAAATAATTCAAAGCACAGAGCACATTTAAATCCCAAGCTCTATGTTTTCTGATAAATCACTGAGCAATCAAGTCAGAATGAAACAGAAGTCACCTTCAAAGTCTTTGGCATGCATTTTCTAAGGGGGTTGCACAAAGTAGTACAAAACAGAAAATCCACACAAAAATATAACTTGTTCTGTCCTCTCTTTGTGAGCTATTCAACTTCAGTCAAATCACTTCAGATGAGTAAGAAATGTCAGTACAAAATAATAAATCTAAGCAATTTTTTGAGTGACAGCCAAGCAATCATACATTACTTTTAGACATAATAGGATATTAATAATTTAAAGCATGTTGACATTAATAAATTATTTTCAAAAAATTTGTATTCAATTAAAAGACAAACATAGTGAGGTAAAAAAAGATCATGATTTTCTTCTCTCCCCCAGGTTCCTTTTATTAAAATTCAGAAAGAAACCTTTGTCTTCTTCAAATGATAAACGATAAAGCTTTTCAGCAAGACACAATACTCAAAGACAGAACTTCTGTTAAACAGTGCTCTCTTGTGGTTCTGTGCATCAGTGAAAGACTAAATCATTGTATAAAGATAAAGGAAGTCACAGTCTGAAATCTGTCTCCAAGTCTAACTCAAAATGAATCCCTCAGACTTGTATATTACTTCTGCATTTACTTTTTTTAGCATGCCAATGGCCTCATATCAAAAAACAAACAACCTTTAACTGCATTCACAGCAAAGCACGAAATAAATTTAAAAAAAAAAAATTTAATCTTGTGCAATACCAGGATAAGAGCTAATGCATCAATTCTACCAAATTCTATTGGCAGAATTTCTTCAAGTCATGGAATATATAGGTAACTTAAATATGTAGTCCACACCTCACAGGTTCAATAAAATACAACCCTATTTGATTAAAATAAAAAACTTACTTTGACTTGCTGGGAGCACAATGTTTAGACCGCTCCCCAAAATGCCCACCTTTTTGTAACAATCTAAAGAACAAACTACTTATTATCCCATGTAACTAAAATATTAAAAGTTAATAGAAATATCACAACATCAATTACTAGAGATGATCAAGCAAGACCACGTTTTCCCATTTAAGTATATGAGAACAAAAGAACAAGAAGGGACTTACAAGACCAACTTATATAAGCAGTTGGTTTTACCTTTTCAAAATACAGCAGCAATTTTGGATCTGAAGTTAAAAAGCAATGCATCTTTCAATTTCTATAGTTATTTTCAAGCTAAAATTTTTAAAAGCAAGTACTACACTTTTATTTCCCATTTATTTTGAGCCTCATCATATACCAACAACAGGTGTGTCAGCATTATTATGTCTACACTCGTGAAGAGAAGTGAAGGAAATGTAACTAACCTGTGCATTCCTATCAAAGCTGTTGGATTTCACAATATCAGGTCCAGGTCTGACTTGGGCTTGTGAGAGTTCCTGGGGAGCGCTCTGGGAGTTTGGCATAGGTGGCAAAGGAGCTCTCCGCTTCTTCGGCATTTCTGATGGCAGAGTGTTTGAATCATATTGCTTGCTGACAGTGTTAGATCTCGTGATAGATGCTGGCCTTGGCTTGCTCATCAATGGAGTTGCCGGGGCACTTGCAGCCTTGAAGTGCAGGAAATAAAAAGAAACCCAAGTTGCATATACTTTCTGGAAAACAATCAACAGTATTGATTGTTCAATATGAATATGTTTCTAGAAGTTTTGCTGATACAAAGTTCCACCTTACTTGGTCTCTTTTCTTCTTGTTTCGTTGAAAAAAGCTGAAAAATCCTTTGTTTTCTTTCTCCCTCAGAACATCTATGTTTTCAGACTGGTAAGAGTCTAAAATAGAAAACAATAGTTCTAAATGTTATTTTATGCAGATATTGTTTCTCCTGATTCTTTCTATTTCACTGCAGCAGGAGGTCATAAACCTCCTGCAGTGATACACAAAACACATCGTAAATCACCTATACTAATGCTTTTCCTAGGTGGTGCAAAACTAACACATCTCCCACCATCCGTGTTCCTCATGTCCTTCTCAGAACTCAGGTCAGATGAGATTCAGCAGCTCTTAATACCCCTAGCACTTACTCCAGCCCATCCCACTTGACATATGTTATGGTTCATACCACAAAGGCTGTAAAAGGGAAAAATAGCACAGTCTTTTCAGCCCTTCATTCCTGAAAGCTTAAATTCCTGGCTAAGTGTCAAAGTGGGACAACCCGGCCCCAGCCTGCATGTGGTGTGGCTACAGAGAAGGATCACCCAAAGCCTCGATCGGTGCTGCACATGTAACTGTGTGGCAGTCCTGGTCCGTTCTGGTGTCTTGCAGAATTTGTCCTCCTTACTTTTTTTTCACCGAATAACAGGATATTCTGAGTTCCACAAGGATCACTGAGTCCAACTCTTAAGCGAATGGCCCATACAGGGATCAAGGCCCCAGCCTTGGTGGTTTTATCACCAACTGAGCTTATCTCGGGTTTTATTCATGCAGAGAATATGTACATGTAATAGTTGTCTCTTTTATAATTTTTTACTGGAATGAACTTTCTTCAAGAAATCCCACGGAATGCAAATGCAATGAGCAACAGAAATCAGCACAGCTGGTACAAGTATCAATATAAACGTGACCCTAAATGGAACAAATTGATCTAGGGTAAAACTATTTAAAAATACTTTTTATATAGCTGGGTATATCCATTTCTGTACTATCATTTTAAATATGCACTTAAGATAGGACAGAGATATTACTCATGTCACAGTTAAGCAGATGTTACAATAGGATCAGGTGGTAATGTCATGTAAGTGCTACAGTTTCACCGCCTATTTCAGTAAATCGTACCTTGCAAAGATGGTAAATTTAAATCAACTGGTGATGTGGCTACAGAAAGACAAAAAGAAAGACAGAAAATGTGAATCTGAATCAAGGATGAAGTTACAAGTTATAAACACAGAAGCCAAGCTGAACCTTCAACATTAGGGAAAAATTAACTGGCTATTTTGCTGAAAATAAAAGGATGTATATCTTTACTACTATGAGCCATTCAAGAACTTGAAACTGAAGACATTAAACAAAGACTAGAATCTTGTTCATAAGAAGGAAGGCTCCACTTATATTTCTGAAGCAAAGAGAAAAATCAGTATATAGAATACTTTGCTCTGTAAGTTTTGGATTGTCAGGTAGTCCAATCTTGGAAAACAAAGACGAATGTAAAATAAAAATATAATGTTAATCAAATAAAATTTGAATTTAAATTCTATTAAGTAAAAAGTATACCTTACCATTTACTTTTATAAAGATAACTGAACATTCAGAATTTTGAACCTGTCTGCAAAACTGAAATGTTGAAACTACTTTGTATTAAGAACTGAAGAATATCTAAATTTCCTAGTAGGGCACTGCCAATATATGCCCTTGTATGCCCTCCTAAGGATTTTTGGCTATTGATACAAATGAAGCACAAGTCATTTTGTGCACAATGCAGCTTTGCCAGTCTGTAAATGAAAGCAGTAGGTCACCAGGCAACAAATCAGACAATGCACTATGGGCACATGTAGTCAAAGTAACATGTTTAGACAACTTAAAATATGTTGGTTTCCACTGGGGAAGAGAAAGATATTTCATTTTTGTTTTCTTTATGGAAAACGGACATATTGTCCAAATCTGTCATTCTGACCTTTAGGAAGTAACTACGAACTCTTAAAACTGTAACCATCAAAGAGTAAGCTTACCATATTTGGGTAGAAAGAAGGGTAGAGACACAAACAAAACCCCAACATCCCACCCCCCCACCCCCCCCAAGTTTTAGAGCAAAAATAAAGTCAAATACAATAGTGGTCAAAACCAGGAGTGAGTCAATCAATATTATTGGTTTTTACATTGAGGTAAAATTTCCTGTGAGAAATGTCTAAAATGGAACAAACCACACTGTAGAGAATTTTTAATCACAGTACAACAAATCTGTCATGAAAAACAGATGTGTCCACCCGAAATTAAAACTGGCGTAGAAATGTCTGTACAAACATTAGGAAGTTAGTTCATTGTGCCCGTGTTGGACCACAATTAAAAAGACCATGATTATTCCTTCACAACCTATAAAATTAACAATGAGCACTCAGCAATATACATTAACACCATCAGAATATACTAACAATTTACAGATTTTAAATAGCTTTAAAGTAAAACTAATTTTTTCTAATGTTTCCGTTCATTTTAGGTTATCGTGATCTTATGTCTATGAGCTAAGGGAAACACAGTGTTGTTGGGCTTTTCTGGGGAAGGTGCAAGGGAAGAAAAAAAAGCTTTGCTTTTAAGTGAGGATTTGTACTCAGCTACCTTTGCTGGTACCTAACACTTGGTTAGAAAATAAAACTTCTACACAGCACTTCTAAAAACAAAAGTTCAGGTAAATCTGTCTCAGTTTCAAGTTTGTGGAAGACTAATGAAGTATATACTAAATTGCTAGAAAATAATTTCTTCATAAGTAAAAAAGTCCAATGAAATGTATAAATTATTAAAATATAAAGTAAATATCTTTTATATAATTGCAATTTAGAAAAGTATCTTACCTCGACTGATATCCATGGCATATAGTTCTCTTAGTCCAAGGTCATTAAGAGATTTTGTCACATCAAGGGGTTCTTGAGACTGGTAATTCTTCAACAGCAGAGTGTGTGAAGGATCAAATTCACATTTGCTACAGATAATTGGTATGAGTTCTTGAAGGGGTGAATGTGGACTAACTCTTACAACTGTCTTCTGTGTCTTCTTGTAGTTTATTACTACCCTTACCGTTTGCTAAAGAGAAGAAAATTCCAATAAATACCAGCACAAATTCAGAAAGAACTGGCATTTTTACCACAGCCTCAGAGCAACCACAGGAACTCCACTTATGACCAACTTCACCAGTGTTCTAGGTTCAGAATCAGTGCATGAGAAACTAAGAACTATTTTGCTATTCCCTTTGACACGTGAAACAGTCTGCTTCTCCTTTAGCACCTGCCACGTGCCTGTGCAGCAGGGCATGCCTGCAGTGAGGTGCCCTGCGAGGTTATATTAGGGAGCTGCAGAAGTCAGGTGATGAGCCAGGAGCGAGTGTGTGCACACGTGTAGGAGGAAGGTAAAAGTGCAGCAGAAGAACATTTCTGGCCCTCTGCTCAGTGCTTTAGATAAATTACAGTATTCTTCCATACAGTAGAAGGACAAAGTTGGAAGGAAATATTTAGGCAACATCCAGAAGTTGGTTCAGAACTCCTAAAAGCTTCTGCCTTCTTAAGAATATATAAATAAAGCCAAGTAACAAGAGAGTACAGTATGCATTAAAGGAAAATCAACACACAGTCAGAAGGGCAGATACATCACAGCATGACAGATTGTACAAGACGCAGATTTTCAGTTTGTGGAAGGCTGTATTCAGCCACACTTCATCTGCAGGATTTTTCAAAATGAAAGTAGGGTGTGGAATTTCAAGTAATATTGTAATATTTCCTTCTTTTGGCAGCAAAGACATTTGCTGCAACAAATTCAAATATATTTTACCTAAGAGAAGGTTATCAAGAACATAGAGTGAAACATTTCCCAGAGCTGCAAGGTGAGAGGATGAGAGACAACAGAAAAAGCTGAAACAAGATGCCAAGCTACAAGCTCAACGTGTTGAATACAACAGTGACTCTAATTTCTCAATATGCTTTAACTTTAGTTCTCACCTCTGGTATAACTGGAGCAGGTTTCTTCTTATCTATTTGTTTTGGCTTTAAAATCACCTTTTCCACTTCAAGCATTCCCACTGGTGTATTGGGTTTGAATTTAATCTGGCTATTTTCTGCTGATACCAACTCTATAGTATAACTTGATGGATTTAAATGATACTGTGCACAGAGAAGGATCAGCAAGTCCATCATGGGCTTCCTGTAAAAGACATACGGAACTGTCACAACAGGAGACAATTAAGCAGGTTATAACAAAACATGCTTCTAAACATTTAATTCAGCTCATCCCTTCCCTTCCATGACTAAATAATGACTGCCAGGCACCAATTTTAAATATCTTCACAATTTAAAAAAATTAAATTAAATTAAAAAGAAAACGGCCAACCCCCCCAAAAAACACTAAAGAGAAAACGACGAGTTTGCACAAAAGTATGCCAAGTGCTTGAGCAAAGGGGGAAATTTTTGTTTGTGTGAAGCAAAGCTTCCCTGAGGTCAACAGGGACATGTGGATTAGCCACCTCATTTGACATTAAGTGGGAACTTTAACAGTGGTGATAAATGCCCTGCTATTCATTAAGAACAGTTCTCTCCTAAAGCTTGAAATTTTTATATTTGTTCAGAGTTACAAGGGACTTTATTTTCAGAAAGTCCCTTGTATGAGAGGATGAGGATGAGCCTTTTGGAAGGAGCGGGAGAAATAAAGTTTGAGGAAATCACCCTTTTAAGGAGGTTTTGCATTAGGGATCCTAAAATTATCTATGTTTTTAATACAGACAGAAAGAAGCTAAATGACAATATAGCAAGTGGATACAATTTCTTGAGAAGCTCTGTGTGATGCAACAGATGTTCTTTCCACAATGAAGCACAGCAAACTCAATTTGTCATATGTAGTCAGTAACTGTATGTCCTTGTTCTCACAGTGCTCAAGGAAGAACAGGCAGAACAGCGTATTAAGATATGCTGAGCATTTCCAGTTGCTACTGAAATAAATATATTAAAGTTGTACTTGAAAAAGAAGTGTCATAAATGTTTAAATAGACCAAAGGTAAGGAGAGTATACACTAACTTTGCATGTTACAGCAACTGAATAAGAAGGTTACAGTACTATCAGATCATTCCTCAATAATTTTTTTTCAGTTGAGAAACCATCTGTAAGGACAGTTTCTTTTTTACATTCTCTGCATCTCTCAGTTACAGCTACAAACACAGAAATCCATGACCTGCTCTGTCTCACAAGTATATTATGAAAATAATTTAAAAGTCTGTGAAGCAATGAAATGGTATGTTGAAAAGAATGTTGAAGCGTCTGTAAGAAAATTAATACAAGGTTTAGCTGGTATGGCTTTATCAGAAATCTCGAAGTCTAGATGTAATCTCATAACAGATGCAAGCATCCTGGTAGCATAGCCAAATGTGGAAATAGAGAGCTTCTACAGAGAACACTCAGGCCAAGCAGAATTCTAGATAACAAAGAACATGAATACATTTATGAAGTAGTCAGTTAAAACAGAATTTTCCTATTATACAGTTCTGTAAAAAGAATTAAGAATGACTCAGTGTTAGGAATTACTGTGAACAATGAATTTTTCCTTCCTTTCATTTACCCTGGAATATCATCCCTGTTTTCACTTTGTCTTTAAGACCAAGTGTTCCTTAAGCAAACTGTCTTCTGATCTCTGGCAGCAGGGCTGTACTCTGGTGTACATGCTGCACTCCCGGAAGATGGAAACTTGAAAGCTGACAGGTATAGATACTACAGACCTTTTTTTTTCCAGAGGAAAGGCTGCTTCAGGGGCAGAAGAACACTTGCCTCAGGAGACAAAGACAGAAGGAACAATAAAACAAAACAAAACACAGAGAAATGATACTCCAGTGTATCAAAAAGTAGTCATCAGATGGTCTGAAGAGGTACAGAAGAATGTCATATATTCCCATGCTTTCATCTGGACGATATATATAACAGTCTGAGGAATACCATGCAAAATGCAGAATAATAACTGCTTCTTCCTCTTCACATAGCTAAATCAGAGAGTTTATTTCATCTCCTGTTAGAAGAAAGAAGGAGGAACTCCTCCATTTCTTGTACTTCTAATCCCTAAAAAAACCAACACACCCATTCCACCCTAATAAGAAAAGGGTTGCAAAAGAAAATCGTATCATTCCCCCATCTCACTGGGGGCTGGGCACAGCGAGGGAGGAGGGAGCCAGAGGTGACTGCAGACACTAGTTTTGCAGTGACCTTTCTGGTTATCAGCCTATCCAATAAGTTACTCATTACTTTTTTTCTGGTGCATTTTTATACCCTGACTAGCTTGAAAAGCTGCCCTTCAATTATTGGAGAACTGTAAGAACAACAAAGATGACCAATGCGAGAATTCCCAAGCAAAGATCACAGAAAGCCATCCTACAGAAATTCACCACAGTGACAGGGGTAAGTCCTCACATTAACTAGTGACACAAGAAGTGACAGAATGATGAGTGAGAAACAGCTGCTCACAAACAAGACAGGTACATGTAAATTAGTATCTGAGAACAGTGATTTAGTGCAAGTTTACTTTCCATTGGTACTTCCAAAAATTACCTGCTTGACTGGAAGACGATGGACTTTTAAGTCCCCCCATCCTCCACTGGAGGTCAAGACATCTTCAACAACTGCTTTAGAAATATATTCCTACAGCTGTACAAAAATCAAGCTTTTCTTGTAATCACATCCTCCAAAACTTGTAAAACTATTTTTGCCAGAACCCTCAGGATTGTAGAAGGGAGACTACATCTATCACAGCAAATTTACAGCTTCCATAATTAATATTTTGCAAAATGCCAGAAAGTGGCCATCAGCTGCCTCAGACTACATCATCTCTTTGTCCTGCTTTATCTAATTTCAGTAAAATACTTATTTGCAACTTAACTTCATGATGTTACATAAGTTTTCTGGAAATCTCCGATTGTACATATATTTACATATTCCCACACTACTTCATCTCTCATCTGTTTTCCTCTGATTATTCCTACCTAACTGAATAACAATAAAAAGTGGCTAAGCCTCTCATTACATAACATAGTTAAAGGATGAACCTTCATCAGAATGTATCAAACCATGTTATGTTTGCAATCAACAGTATAAGGTATACCTTCAAATACTGAATCAAGTGTTTAAAAGAAAAACTGTACCAAAACTGTCCTCTCCAAAAACAAGCACTAGAAACTTGTTACTTAAAAAAAAAAAAAAAAAAAAAAAAAAAAAAAAAAAAAAAAAAAAAAAAAAAAAAAAAAAAAAAAAAAAAAAAAAAAAAAAAAAAAAAAAAAAAAAAAAAAAAAAAAAAAAAAAAAAAAAAAAAAAAGGCGATTCTGATACAATCTCAAACTTTGGGAAGATGGTCTTCCCATCATGAGACTTGAAGTAAGCACCACTGAACAAGCAAAATTGTCTATAACCACCAGATGTATTCCTAGGTAGGGACAGAATTAAAAAAAAAAAAAAAAGAGAGAGAGAAGAAACCTACACACAGTGTGGCTTTCTATAGATCTCCGATTACTCAATTACTGTGGCTTCGTGGTCTTCCTTGAAAAAATATTTACTAATCCCATTCTCTTAAGAGACAAAGACATATGTTGTCATGGAGAACAAGAAAACCTACCAAAACTCCCAGAATTTGTTACAAATAAATTTAAGTACAATAGGTTTAGAAAAGTAGGGCAACAACACAAAGCTTGTTATTCAGTAGGTAGCTATACAGAATAAACTAACAGTTTATTAATGACTGAAAACACTCCAGAATGGATCAAACGAAAACTCACAAAGGACTCTTATAAAACAAATTCAGCAAAGCTAAGGTCTCTCTAAAAGGCATCTCAAACTGAAGTCTAAACATACTACCCTGCAAAACTATGTTCGACACACCACTTCCAAATTAAATGAATGTCACTATGATACTGGCCCTTGAAATTGCCAAGTTAATTTACTGATGCATACAACTGAAACTAATTACCCAATTTCAAGAAAACTTTCTCAAACTCTGCAATTCTTCCCTGTGGGAAAACAAAAAAACTAAATTAAAATGATTAGGCTGCTAAAAAAAAATAGTTCTTTGTGTTGGTTTAGGTTTTTTTCTTCTTTGGCTGCAGAAAATTCTTCAGTTATATGCTGTAAAATCACTCTGAAAAACATTCCAATTAAAAAAAAACTAAAACAACTTCACTCATCTTTCTATTCCTGCCTCAGAACAGTGTACCTTCACTTCCTCCCACTCATTGCTCTTACCCGGTTTGAGGGGGGAGGGGGTGTTGGTCATTGTTTTGAAATAACTGTTTGCCTGGATCCCCCTTCAGGAATTCTGATGTTAGGAGAGTGCGTGTCACTGTCAGATTCTGAAGAGCTGAACTGAATCCCTATTGCCAACTACTGCAAAGTACAAATTGGTGTTGAGGTTTAAATAAGAGAATTCACCCATGCCTGACGTTTCGGAATGAGGGATGAGTTATTTCAGTTTTCCTTCCTTTTCTCAGTCTTTCACTTTAGTTATTTGACATCAACACAAGAATCAAATATTCCTCAATCTTGTAATCTTTTTCTCTAAAACTCCTTTTGAATTTCATTCTGATCTTCTTTTGCTTACTTATACATACTCAGGATTTTGATCCCTGTAACTCCTTGCTTCATGCTGCACAGCTCTTGCTATCCACTATGCCAAAGCAGAGGGAGCAAACCAACCCAACTTTATCTGAAATAGAGACGTTTCTTCTAGTGGACTACAGAATTCAAACAAATGGCTGTTCAAACTCACCATTTTGCTTTTTCTAGTACGAGATTTAAAAGGTATTCTCTCCTCAGGACATTTGAAGCTGCTCATCTCCAATTATGAACAGGAAAGAGACAAATTACCAATTTAACTCTTTACGTCATTTCTAGAGGGATCTTGCCTGTTTGTTCACAAAATATAACTATGAAGATAGAGCAAAGCTAGACTAAAAGATAGTTTGAAATATGTTTCACAGTGGACTGCAGGTCCTGCATAGTATCTCCCCTCATTCTGAATGAGCTTAGCAGTGCTAATATTGGCTCTTATTTGCAAGAGAGAGATTCATGAAATCAATCACATACAGTATCTGGATTGAAAAATCCCTGTAACTGTGGGATAATAAAACTGATTGGGAACTTCCTGATAAGCCTGTGAGGCCTGTCTTGAACAGTGACTAATTTTTCACAATGTAATCAGACCAAGTGAAGATACATGCAACACTCCTTTCCAGCACTTTGTTCTGAGCAAGGCATGAGGGAGGGCCATGGTACTCATCAGTGTCGACAAAGGGAGAAAAAAGAAGA
The DNA here is from genome assembly GCF_003031625.1 of Empidonax traillii. Taxonomy (NCBI): domain Eukaryota; kingdom Metazoa; phylum Chordata; class Aves; order Passeriformes; family Tyrannidae; genus Empidonax; species Empidonax traillii. The sequence continues at coordinate 1,011,046 of NW_020955226.1, forward strand.
AAGAAATGTTCCTGACAGTGTACACATGTATTCTCATCTTTAAGAGATTTTAAAAACAAAGGAAGGTACTGTATTTCCAGACTGCAATATTCCTTGTAAACATGCTGGCAAGAACGCAATAAAGCATCAGGTAGTCAGTCACTAATTATTTCAGAAAATTTCTTCCAGGAAATAAAATCTCAGATATAAGTTATCCTGAAAACCACACCGAGGTTTTATACCTCAGGGGGAGATATTAAAAAACCCACAAAAGTTCATCCACTGCAGCTCTAGTGAATAAGCTCATATTTGATGTCTAAGCAATGACCTCATGAACTCTAGCAAATGACACAGTGTGCAAACAGACTTGAGCCAGACTTTCTCTCTCATTAAAAACCGAAGTAGGTATAAGCACACATATACATTACCTGGTTTGAATGAATAAGTAAGTAAATCAACGTTCTTGCTTTCAGTAGCAAAGACACAGGTGATACACTAACACAAGCACAATACACAAACAGGTTAGTTTATTACAGCTTAGGATAGCAATGAACTAGCATCTGAGTTGCTGTGATCCACACACAGCCTTGAATAACAGCCTTCTTAGTAGACCTGCTATGATAATTAATACAACATTTTAAGCCCCAGGATTCATAATTTCAACCTACCAGTAAATGTCTTATCTGGGAAAATTCAATGAATCATACAAACCAGTATTTTATAGACATTTGTAGTGACTAGGAAAAACAACAGGTATGGCCACACATCCTGAGAGGTGCCACACAGAATTTCTGAATCTTAAAAAAAAAACATTCTTCTCAAAAGGTAGATAAATGTATAATGTAGAGGTTTCCATATCTACCCAAAATCATAGTAGAATAACAGAATCCTTTAGGCTGAAAAAGATCTTTAAGATCATCAGATCCAGCCATTAACCCAGCACTGCAAAGTCCACCCCTAACCATGTCCTTAAGTATCATATCTTCATGTCTTTCAAATACCTCCAGGGATGGCAACTTAACCACTTCTGAGCCACCTGTTTAAGTGCTTGATAATCCTTACCATGAGCAAATTCTTCGTAATATCCAATCTAAACCTCCCCTGGCACAACTTGAGGCCATTTCTTCTTATCCTATCATTTGTTGCTTGGGAGCAGAGACTGACCACAACCTCACTATAACCTCCTTGGAGGTCATTGTAGAGAGAGGTGAGGTCCTCCCCGAGGCTTTTTTTCCAGGTTAAACAATCCCAGCTCCCTCAGCCATTCCTCATAAGACCTGTGATCTAGACCCTTCACCAACTTCACTGCTCTTCTCTGGACACACTTTCCACTCAAGAGACTTACTTAACTCAAATGTTTTACCAAGTGATTAAAACCTGGATGAAGGTTGAGGTAAACTTGAGCAAGAAAAGAAAATTAAACAAAAATTCTGTGTAACATACCTCCCGTTAACTGTAGTATACTTGATCACATCTCCTGGCAGGACCACCGATAGTTCAATATCTTTATCGATTACATTCTCTTTCTGCTCCATAATGAGGTTGGTTGAGTCTGTGTTACCAAATGGAGAAACAGCAGTGGGTGTTGCTTCAGAAGGAGGAGGGGGTGCTTTAGATTTTCTTCTGAAATAAATGGATAAAAATTAGAAGTCAATTATGCATTTATACATATGATTCCACACAGATAAACTGGCAATTCTCAAAACAGGAATGAATCCACAAAGAAAAAAAAAGGGGAAAAAAAGAGGCCAATAAACATCAAGCCCAAAACAAGTTTTTTATATGTACCTTGAAAAAGGTAAATTAGTTACTTTTTTATCTCCCTTGCATTATGTAAAGAACCTTAATTTTGCATTCTTCAAACAGATTTACTGGATTAGTATAAACAGAAATACTGTACTATGCAGTATGAAGCCAAATTGCAGTGCCAATGTACTTAATACAGAATAGATATGGGTTGAAATAGTGATACTTTTCCTCCCAAAATTTTTCTTATTATTATTAAAATTATTCAAACAAATCCTACCAGCTCTACATTTTTTACCTCTATACAGTAATAAAATAACATTATAACCAATTCTACTGCGTTGTAATATTTCTTGACATTTCGGTCACAATTTGCTATCACATCTTCCCCTCATCTAAGCTGATTTCCTGTTTTAATTATCTTGACACCTTTCCCCATGTTAGTGACTAGCCAGTATACTCTTGAATGCAAAGAGTGATCATTACATAAGTTTCACTTATTTAATTTCCAAAAAAATCCAAAACAGCATAAAAGGAAAACTCTCTATATCTCTTAATATGCTTATGTTACAGTAAATTCTGAAGGCAGCACTCTCATGTCCTACTACATACAGTCCAACATCTCCTTTAATTCAAATAACTCTCCACACTTTACCAATATATTTGGAGAGAAAAAACACTATTATTAAGAATTTTACCATTAGAAACAAAACCAAACCTCAGTGAAGACACATTACCTCACAAGACCTTTTTAATTTCTTATAAACATTCTTTTAAAAAGCTTGAATGGAGCCACATTCACAGAAAGTTAATACATTTCAAACATAACACACAAAGGTTCCAAAAATACACCTGTCATTTAGATTCTGGAGCTGTACCAAAGTTTGTTTACTTTAAACCTAACGAAAGAAATTAACTTCTAGAATTGTCTGACAGAACTAAAACAAAAGATCTAGCGTACCACAATTAGAAACACATATCTTTCTTGGGAAAACAAAGTTTAAAAGTCACTCACAATGAAGAGCAAACAAGGTCCAGAGCAGCACTGCAAAAAACGACTGAGGACTGAGACTTCACATGACTGGCCTGTTGCTGAAAGTGCTTAGAGTTTTGAACTTCAGAACTCCGTGCTGAATAATTAACTATTCACAGCCCCTCAGAGCTAATCGAGAGCACTCACAGCCTCCCAACACACTGCATGAGGATATGCATTCAAAATTTATACCACTTCTCTGTTAATGTTTTAAATTAGTCTGGTTTGCTCCACATACAATTCAAGACATGCAACATGAACTGAAAATTTAACTTTGGTCTCTAAAGCAGCCTGCGTTGTTTCAGGCTTATGCAAACTTTGCAAAAAGTGTGAATCAACTTTCTTTTTACTCCTCCCAAACTTCTTTAGGGTTTTTTTGCACGGTTTTTAGTTTTCATATAACTGTCAAATATAAATTATTAGCTAATACAGAGCATCAATACAATATTAAAAAAACATGAAGTCCCCAAAACATAAAAACCCACCCTACAACATTAATACAAAAAAATCCAAACCCAAAGTGAACCAATACTGCTTGTCCCCCTCTTTACTC